>NC_007089.4:2259260-2312747 GCF_000004695.1 Dictyostelium discoideum AX4 | reverse complement strand
AGTGTTTCTCTTTTATTTACTTTTAAAAACATTTTTTTTTTTTTTTTTTTTTTTTTTTTTTTGCAATTTTTTTTTTTTTTTTTTTTTTTTTTTTTTTTTTTTTTTTTTTTTTTTTTTTTTTTTTTTTTTTTTTTTTTTTTTTTTTTTTTTTTTTTTTTTTTTTTTTTTTTTCTTTTTTTTTTTTTTTTTTTTTTTTTTTTTTTTTTTTTTTTTTTTTTTTTTATTTCAAATTATTTTGTACCGTGTATATACAATAATTGTTTTTTTTTTTTTTTTTTCTAAACCAACGACCTATTAATATAATTAATTATTTCTTTTTTTTTTTTTTTTTTTTAATCTTTATTTTACTTAATTAAAAAAAAAAAAAAAAAAAAAAAAAAAAAAAAAAAAAAAAAAAAAAAAAAAAAAAAAAAAATAAAAATAAAAAAAAAAAAAAAAATTTAACAAAAATCAAACAAATAAAAGAATTAATAGTTAATAATTACAGCAAAAACAAAACGAATAAAAATAAAAATAAAAAAATAAAAATAAAAATAAAAAAAACACACATATTTATAAATAACTTATATAAATATATACATAATACATTTATAAAAACTATACCACACACACACACACATATATATATATATCTTAAAAGATGCAAGTTGATACAACTAGAAATATAGAATTCCCAATGTATCTTCCTAGTGTTGATAATATACTTAATTTTAATATGGAAGAATTAATAAAGGCACCAAATTCGAATTTCATAATAATGTCAAACCAACCATACCAAACAACTAGTCCAGAAATAGTAGAGGATTATATAATAAAAAGAGGTCAACCATTTGTATTAACAGGTACAACTCAAGGTTGGTCAAGAAGTAATATGTTTACTCTTGACTTTTTATCTGTAAGTTATTATTATCATCATTATTATTCATTTTTATTATTATTATTATTATTATTATTATTTTTTTTTAAATTAAAAAATATTTTATTTTATTTTATTTTTTGTTTTTTAATTTCAATTTAAAAATATCACTATTTCGTATCAGAATTTTTATTTTTTTTTTTTTTTTCAAATTAATTTTTTTTTTTTTTTTAAATTAAATTTTTTTTAAATCAAATGAAAAAAAAAAAAAAAAAAAAAAAAAATCATCTTATCAAATAATAATAAAAAAAATAAATAAATAATAAATTATAAACAATATCACTATATGGTTAAATTTAAAAAGAAAAAAAAAATGTTTTAAATACTAACTTTTTTTTTTTTATTTTTTTTTTTTTTTTAAATAAATTATAAAAAAAAAAAAAAAAATAGGAAAGATATTCAGAAATGGAATTAATTAATTCACCAAGAAATAATGAAACTCATACAGATTTACAAGGATGGAGAATGAAAGATTTTATATCATATTTACAAGTTTCACCAGAAGAAAGAAATCCAAAACATTTATATGGTAAAGATATAGCATGTCCACGCGAATGGCAAGAATATCTTTCACATAAACTTCAACCACAATATTCATACAAGAGTAGATTCGATTTAGTATCACATTTACCAGATTATTTACAACCAGAGACATTGTTAGTTTATATTGGTAGCAATGGTACCTATACACCAGGCCATATCGATATGTGTGGCAGTCTTAGTCAAAACCTTATGGTATCAAGTGACCAAGACGCTTTTGCATGGTGGTTTATAGTTCCAACTGAATACAAAGATGAGGCATTAAAGTTTTGGGGTGACAAGGGAGGTGACGTTTACAACGAATCAAGATTCATTAGACCAATCGATCTTTTGGGTGCTCCATTTCCAATATACGTATTTAAACAACGTCCAGGAGATTTCATTTTCGTTCCACCCGATTCCGTACATCAAGTGGTAAACTGTGGTCCAGGCATTTCAACAAAGGTAGCATGGAATAGTATCTCTTTAAAGTCTTTGCCAATCTCTTACTTTTCATCATTACCTCATACAAGAAGAATGGCAAAACCAGAACTCTTTAGAATTAAAGCCATCGCTTATTACACCCTTAGAAAGATTATGGGTGATGTAGAGAATACCAATTTCAATACGATCGATGTAAACGATGTCATCGATATCATTGCACCATTGTTGGAGATATTTCATAACATTTTACAAACTGAGTCCATCCTAATCCCAAAACCAAACTATCCCTATTGTAATGGTGAAACCATACCATTCCTTCAACCTTTCAAATACTTTAATGGCGACCGTATTCAAGATCGTCGTTGTGATCATTGTAACTCTGATATCTTCAATCGTTGTTACCATTGTGAAACTTGTAAAACCGATGATGGTCAAGGTAAGGATTTCTGTTTCGATTGTGTCTCGTCTGGTATCGGTTGTGAATTCCATTTCAAGGTTATGGTACTCAAAGAATTCATCTCTCATAGCAAATTAAAGAAAGAATTGAGTAGTTTCTATGAAATCTACAAGAATCTATTGGCTCATAGTGGTCGTCGTCCAAAGGAAGTCGATGATATCATCACCAAATCAACCGATCGTGTCTCTGATGAATGTGGTTTCCTTACAACTGCAACTGTCGCTTATCATGTAGTCTTTTATTCCTCTCAAAAGAAGATCAAATGTCATAGATGTGAAAAACGTTTTAAAAAGTTTTCAATCATCTTTTGTACCAATTGTAACGCTCGTTTCTGTGAACAATGTGTAGTCAATACTTTTGGTCAAAACTTTCAAGTTTTAATGAAAAGAAATGAATGGGAATGTTTCTGTTGTAAAGGACTTTGCGATTGTTCAAATTGTACTAGTAATTCAAATTCTTCAAATCATCCACGTATTTTAAATAATAATCAACAACTTGGTTTACCTTATAATAATAATAATAATAGTAATAATAATAACAACAATAATATTAATAATAATAATAATAATAATAATAATAATATTAATAATAACAATAATAATATGAATAACAACAATAGTATTAATAATAATAATAATAATAATAATAATAACAATATTAATAATAACAATATTAATAATAATAATCATCATAATAATAACGGTAATAATAATTTAAATTCATCATATTCTTCATTAAATGCTTTATCTTCACTCTCTCAACAACAATCATATGGTAGTTATGATAATTATAACAATAATAATAATAATAATAATTATAACAATAACAATAATAATAATGGTCATATTCAAATTTTAAAATCTGGACGTCAATATGATGATGAACAATCATCATCATCAGGATCAGGATCATCAAACTCAACACCAACAAAACCAAGACCACGTAATGGTGGTGATGATGGTTTAATGTCTCATTTTTCTGGTAATAATAATAATAACAATAATCATCATAACAATAATAATAATAATAATAATAATCATCATATGATGTCACATCATCATCATAATAACAATAATAATAATAATAACAATAATAATCCAACAACATCATCACTTTCAAGTTTATCAACTTCATTATCTTCTTCATCAACATCAACACAAAAACCAATGGATGTGCATTCCAAGAAAAGACCAATTGTTTTAGATAATGATAAACCAAAAGGTAGACCACCAAAGAATTTAAAAGAATGGACATCAACTCATAAATTTATTATTTCATTGATTGAATTGTTTAGATCCTCTAATAATGCAATCTTGGGTAAACCAAATCCACACTATAAGCCAATTGAAAATTTACCTCCCTTAGTTCAATTGTATCTCAGTCAAAGAAAAGCTTTCGGTGGTGTTTTATGGGCAAAGACAAATAGTTGTCCATTGTTACCATGTATTTGGGTTAAAGATTTATCTGTAATTCCTCCAAACACTAAATTACTCCCATCATTGATTCAAGGTAAAAAGATTGTTGTTTTGTTTTTCGGTGACCAAGATCAAGAAGAGTACGTAGGTATCGTAGGTAAGAAATCAATATTTAGTTTCGATGAAGTTAATCAAACTCTCCTCTTAAAATGTGGTGAGGTTCCTCTCGCTCAATTGGAGGATTTATTCAATACTACTGAACCTGAAATTGCCATGAAAAAAGATATTGCTGCCTTTAACTATAAAAATCAAATTGAAGAAAAAGAAGAAGGTTTATATGTAAAACAAGAACTTTATAATAATAAAAAAATAATTTAATATTAATCAATCAATCAATCAATCAATCAATCAATCAATCAATCAATCAGTCAAATAATTAATTAAAATATAATAATAATAAAAAAAAAAAAAAAAAAAAATCAAACCAGAAATAATTTTCCAAAAATAATAAGGCTCTTTTATAATTAAAAAGAAAAAAAAAAAAATCCAAAAAAAAAAAAAAAAAAAAATAATAATAATAATCGAAATAAAAAGTTGTAAATAAAAATAAATATATTTTCTTTTAGATAAATATTACAAGTCTTTTTTATTTTTTATTTTTTATTTTTTATTTTTTTTTATTAATTTTTATTTAACTAAAGTTTCTATTATACTTTGAGCTCTTTCGAATTTAATTTTATCTTCTTTTTCAATTTCATCATCATCATCATCACTTTCATCATCACTATCAGTTTTAGATTTTGGTAATTTCTTTTTAGTTTGACTTGTTTTATATTTTGTAATAACTTGTTTTGCTTCATCAACAGTTCTATCTTTAATTAAACCTCTTAGTGGTGCTAAATATTCTAATGCGATTTTGAAATATTTCTCTGGTAATGTATCTATTGAATAAATATTTTTAATTAAAATAACTTGAGTATTCTTTTCAAATTTCCAACTTGATTTATCATTTTTCCAAGTATCTAAATACATTAAAATCTCTGAATTTTTTGATTTTAATTTCTTTTCTTCCAATTCTTTTTTAATTTTCTCTTGCTTTAATAATTTCTTTTCTTTTTCTCTCTTTTTCTCTTTTTCTTGTACTTTAAATTCTTTTTCAATTTGTTTCTTTTGATAATCAATTTTTTCTTTTGGTGATAATTTTTCAAATGCTTTTCTTTCTTTTTCTTTTTTTTTTTCTAATTCACTTTCAGATTGTTCAGATTCTGATGATTCAGATTCAGATTCTGAGGATTCACTTTCAACTGATTCTGATTCTGATTCTGATTCTGATTCTGATTCTGATTCTGATTCTGATTCTGATTCTGATGATTCTGACTCTGATTCACTTTCTGATTCGCTTTCAGAAGATGGTGGTGATTCAACTTTTTGTTTTTTATTTTTTGATACTACAACATCTATTTTTTTCTTTTTATCATCTTCTTTTATTATTTCTTTTTTTGGTTCAGTAGTTTTTCTTTTTATCTCTTTGTTTGCCATTTTTTTTATTTATTTTTTAAATTTCTGAAAAATAAAAAAAAAAAAAAAAAAAATCGTCCGAGGTGTGAATTAATTTTATTTTTTTTAATTTTTTTCTTTAAAAAAAAAAAAAACGACACTTATTTTTCTTTTTTTTTTTTTTTTTTTTTTTTTTTTTAAAAATGATTTAATTTTATATTTTTAATATGAAAATATTGTATAAAAATAGAACACTGAAAAATACACGAAATGATATAAAATATAAAAAAATGAATGTAAACATTCTGTATTTAATATATTTTATAATTTTAATGTATTAAATCCATTTTTTGGGTGTTAGTCAATTTTGGAGCATTTAATATTTTATACAGTCATTTTTGATTGTCGTGGAGGTTCATTATTATATAGTTAAAAAATAAAATAAAATAAATAAATAAAAAAAAGCATTAATTAATGATTCCAAACTTTTTTTAAAAAAAAATAAATATATTTTAATTTATTTCACTATTTCTATTTAAAACTACTCAAGTAAAATGAAAATAGAAAAATGCTAAATAAATTGAAATAAACTTTTTTATTTATTTATTAAATTATAAAATATTATTATGTAATTACTACAACAACAAAAATAATTATTTTTGTTGTTGTTGTTGTTGTTGTTGTTGTTGTTGTTGTTGTTGTTGTTGTTGTTGTTGTTGTTGTTGTTGCTTTCTATTAAAATATTGTTTTTCAATTGGTATAATTGAACCAGTTTTTAAATCCAATTTTTTAATATCGTGGAAACCAAATTCAACAAGTTTATAACTATTATTTTCAATGTGACGAAAACTTAATACAATATCAGCCATAGTACTTGTATAGGTTACATTTAATAGTATTGAATCAACATCAGATGGTACAATCCATTTGGAGGTAACAAATCCATCAATACCAGTGAATGAGATTGGTGCAATATGTTTTCCAGTTTTCATTTTTCTAGCTGATTCTTTAAACCATTGTTTTATATTATCAGGTGTTGAAGTCATTGTATCAATTGGATTCTTTTGGTAATACAAAAAAGCTAAACTATCCTTTTCTTTATTATAATTTAATGAAATGTCCCATTCATTATTATTATTATTTTTATTGTTGTTGTTGTTATTATTACCAGTATTATAATGATTATCATATGGATCTGTATAGTTGTAGAATGATAATTGTACTATTTTTTTCTTATCATCATTTGGATTTATAGGTTGTAAATTATTTTCAATATTAAATGAAGCTTGAAAGTATGCAATATGTTCATTAACATTATTAATAATGACAGAACCATTCTCTGATGGTATGGTTTTAAATCTTTGTTCTATTGTAATGAGTTTATGGGATATATTGTTTGTTTCATCTAAAAGTACATCTTCAACTAATATGTATTGGTCAATACTAAATAAACTATTTTGATTTTTCTTCCATTCTTGATTTCTATCACCTTCACAATTTAATGTTACCATACTACTATGATTATATCTATAACATGATGACGCTAGTGTGGTGGTGGTGGTGGTGGTGGTATCAGTGTTGCTTGAAAATTCCATTTCTTCATTGTTGGGGCCTTCATTGTTGTGGTTTGAGAATGTGTATGAATTTATATTTTTTACTGTTGGTGAACTATAGGTTTTGAAATTTAAACCTGGCTCTATTAAACAATATAGTGCTTGTTTTATTTGATCAAGTTGCTTTTGATGAGGATCTTGTATGGATGGTATTACTAATAGCTCACCATTTATTATTTTAATAGAAATTAAAATAATAAAAATAATATTTAAAATAATTTTCATATTTATAGTTTTTAATAGTTTTACCCATTAATTTTTTTTGTTTTTCTTTTTATTTAATTATTTAATTATTTAATTATTTAATTATTTAATTATTTTATTATTTATTTACTTATTTGTTTTAGTATTTTAATAGTATTATTATTTTTATTTATTTATTTATTTATTTATTTATTTATTTATTTATTTATTTATATGTTTATTTTTTTTGGTTTTATTTTAATGTAGTAAATTTTTAGTTTGTTTTTTTATATTGTTTTTTTTTTTTCAATATATTTTTTTTTTTTTTAATTATTTTTTTTTTTTTTTGTTTTATTACTGGTTTTAAATGGGGTGCGAGTTAGTGTTTCTTTTTTTTATTTAGGAAAATAAAAAAAAAATATCAAATAAAAACACAACAATTTTTTTTTTTTTTTTTTTTTTTTTATTACTTTGGGGATGTGTGGGGGTGTAATTTTTTTTTTTTTTTTTAATTATTTTGGGGGTAATATTTTGATATCTTTTTACAAATTACGAATTTGGGTGTAAAAATTAACCAAATCCTAAAAATAAAAATAAAAAATTAAACAAAATTATTTTTTTAAAAAAAAAAAAAAAATTTATTTATTTATTTGAATTTTTTAAATAATTATCAATTTCTTTACTTTCACTTCTTTTAAAGATCATAATTGTAAAAGATTCATCTAAAAGATTATTTGAATTTGAAATTTCATTTTCGGTGATAATTGATTTTGAATGAGAACGTAAAAGTATTTTATGAAATTCAATGAGTTGTTGAGGTTCGAAAGAGTAGAGTTCAATAACTTTTTTAATTCTTGTATAATCATCAAGAGTTAATTCGAAATAGGAACTTGTTTTATCGCCTTCACCATGGAAAACTTTTGTTAATTCATCCATTAAACCTTTAAAATTTGATAGTGATTTTTCAACAACCATTTTATTATAGTTCTTTTTATTTGGTGGTAAAATGATTTCCAACATATTATTTACAATACTTTGAAATAACCTTTTTAATAATACAGGGAATAAATTTGCTTGTAATTTTTTATTTGATAATGAAAGATTAATTTCGATGAAATTGGATAACTCTTTGGTATAGTTTGATGTTGAATTATCATTCAAAGATAATGAAATGCTTTGAATGATTGGTTTAATATAGCAATTCATTTTGTAGACATAATAAGTCAAGAGACAATTCCAATGATCTTTTAAAGTTGTGAATAATTCATTTAATGAATTTCTAAAGATATTATTATATTTATCATCAAAATCCAAGAGTAAACCACGAGATTGTTCAATATCATTAATTTGTAAACACATTCTCTCGGTGATATTATAACTTGATAACTTTGGCAATCTAACATTTTCAACCAATGTTTGGAATAGCTGTTTAGGTGTAACTTGATTTGAGATTGCATTATCAATTACATTTGAAATGATTTTTTGTTGATCAATTGGTAAATCTTCCAAAATCACTGCTCTTATACCTTTAACAAAGAATAAGAAAGTGTCACCTAGATTAGTACCAAATGATCTGGTCATTGGATTGGATGGAATTGATAGTTTAATTTCCAAAGATTGAATACCACTATAACATTGAGTTAAGAATTCAAAGAAATCAATAGGACAAGAACTATGAAAGACACCTTTACCATTTGGTTTCCATTCTTGATGTTTTATTAAATGTTTAATATTTGTATTTAAAATTGAAATTCTATTTAAAATGAACTGACCTGTTAAAAAACTAATTTCACCTTCTAATGGTATTGGTTTCTTTTTAAACAAACCAAATACAATCTCATTATATTTGACCAAAGATGGTATTAACTCTGAAAATAAACATGTTATCCATGGTGCAGCTTCCAATTTACCACTTTTACTATTTCTAACTGTATGTTCTTCATTTGAATAACGTTTATAAATATTTAAAACTGATTTATTTATAAAATTTGAAAATGTTTCAAATATAATTTCTAAATGAATTTTTTGATTATTATTATTTTGGTTATTATTATTATTTTGATTATTATTTAATTTTAAAAATTCAGAAAATGATAAATCAAAATAATAAATTTCCCAATCAAACCATTTATCAATTATATCATTTATAACTTTTGATAATAAAAATATTTGTTGATAATTTGAATTTAATTGACCATTATATAATGCTTCTAAATGTTCCATTGATCTAATGTATTCTTTTTCATTGGCTTCAATGATTGCTTTTTTAAGTACACTTTGAAAATCAATTAAATCAGAGAATAATTCATCAACAATATATTTCATTAAATTTAATGCAAATGTTAATGGTATTGATTTAATTAATCTTTGATAATGTTGTGATTGGCGTTGTGGTAATTTTTCAACTTGATTTGGTGTAAAACAAATTCTATAATTACCAATTCTAATTAATAAATTATTAAATAAATTTGATGAAATTTTATTAAATAAATCATTTTCATCTTCAGTTATAAAATCATTTTGATTATTTAAATTAATACCATTACTACCACCACTACCATCAATTGTTTCATTATTTTGAATTAATTTTCTAATTGATTGTAATTTTTTAAAACAATTTGATAATAAATTTAATTGATTTAAATTATCATCGAATCTAGTTGTTAGGACATCGAAAATTACAAGCAATCTATAGAAATCTCTAATACCATAGAGTATTGAATATTCATTTAAAATCCATGTAAACTCTGGTAATAAACCAAGATTAAATAAATCATTTGATTTTAATAATGATGATTTAATCGGATGTTGTCTATCTTCTCTATAAACTTCTTGTGAACTATATTGAAGGAATGCATTAACTAATATCTTATAACCAATATGAATATTATCTTTACCACCATTTGATTTTTCAATTGTATGTTTTTTTAATGTAATATTAAATACATCTTGAATTGAGGGTTTTAAATTATTTTCATTGTTATTATTATTATTATTGTTTTTTTCATTTAATTGTAATTTTGTATTTAAATCTAAAAGTGATGGATCTTTTAATAATTTTTTAATATCTTGAAATTCTTTTTTTTGCCATTTAGTATGTCCATCTGGATCTTTGAATGCTTTACTTTTATAAATTGGATGATTATCTTTCCAAGCATATCTTAATTGTAATTCAGAGATTGTAATTTCTTCTGTAGAATATTCTAATATCTTTTCACTGATTTCATTATATTGTTCATCTGATAATCCAAATGCTTTCTTTAATACTGGTCCCATTGTTTTTTCATTGGCACTATTTTTAAATTCTTCTGTTTTATTCACTGAATATAAACATAATATCGCTCTAATAATTGCATAGGCTTCATTATTTGATATAATTGCCTTATGTTTAGTGACTTCATCTTCCATTTTTTTTTATTTTTTTTATTTTTTTATTTTTTTATTATGTTACAGGATATCAATAATATTTTTATTTATTAATAAATGTTTTCTTAAAACAATGAAAAAAAATATATAAATTATTAACCAAAAAAAAAAAAAAAAAAAAAAAAAAAAAGAAAAAGAAAGAAAGAAAAAAGAAAATGTTTTGTTCTGCAAATATTTGTGATCAAAAATATCTTTTTTTTTTTTTTTCACCCAAAACCTCGAATTAAATAAAAAATAAAAAAAAAAAAATTAAAATATTTATAGATTTTTTTTTTTTCATTTTTTCTGAACCACTTTTTTTTTTTTCTAATAAAACAATTCACTCAAAAAAAAAAAAAACATTTTGCAATATTTTTTTAAAAATCAAACAATTGTTGGAAATATCTCAACTATCGATACCTTTTTTTTTTTTTGTATTTGTTTTTCTTTTTTTAAAAATTAAATAATCAAATAAGAAAAGAGTTTTGATGTGAATTTTTTAATCTTGGTCTTCCCACGAATTAACGAGGTCCATAAAAACACAATTGGGGAATTACATGCAAGTCGGCTAGAAATCCTAACTGGTCAATATCAAAAAAAAAAAAAAAAAAGAAACTCTTCATTTAAATTATTTGGATTGGTTTTTAATTTTTATTGTTTTTTTTTAATATTTCAAATTTCTTTTCAACTATTTTATAAAATAGTAATTATAATAATGGTTTCTTTCAGTTGTTTTGTTTTTTTAAATAAAAAAAAAGATCAAATTTAAATTTGAATCAGTAAATACAATATTTGATGTTTTAAAAATAATAGCAGAATATATTAGCAATGATGAAAAACAATATAAAACAAAAGATTTATCAATTTTCGATAAACAACCAGTAGGTTGTGGATTGGGCGAAAATGAATTAGATATTGAAACCAAATTAAATGAAAACAATATTCCAACTCATCTTTATGTTTTATATGGTATGTCAATCCCTTTTAAAATATGATTTTAAAATTTAAATTAATTTCAAAACTTTTTAACTAATATACAATTTACATAATACAGAAGCAAAGATGAAAATTTTTGAACATGCTTTACCTCCTTTGGGTGAGAGGTCGGGCTCAATCATATCATATCCAATCTGTTGCGAAAAATCATCAACCAGCAACTTTGGTATCGAAAAGTTTTGAAATTTTATATCGATATAAAACCACTTCCATGCACCAATTTAATATGGAAGTCTCTTAGAAATGGAAGTTACCTCCCTTGCTCCACAGAATCCGATATTGTTGGTTATGTTAAACTGCATTTGGTGATATTATCCAATCATGTGGTATCGACGCATATTGTGCAAGCGATTTTGGTGTTAGTGGTTTGAAACCTAATATTATGGTAGTTACAAATTCATAGTTTGTAATTATCCCAACACCACATTTATTTAGTTATAACATGGGGCATTTAAAAAGTTGAATCATGATTTTCAATATTACAATTAACTAAAATATCATTTATCAAATGATAAACTAGAATACAATCTACTTTCAATTTCATTTATACAAATAAAAATAGTTTATTAATTTGTTTTAAATAAATAAAAAAAAAAAAAAAAAAAAAAAAAAAAAAAAATTTTAGGAGCTGAGGCAAAAAAAAAAAATTAAAAAAAAAAATCCCATAAAAATTTTATTATTAAAATTTTTTTTACTAATTAATAGATTTTTTTTAATTTTTAAATAAGCTCGCCTTACAGCAATTACTCTGAATTTTTCTCCAAAAAAAAACCCTTCGCGAGTTGTCCTTTTGTTTTATTTTTTATTTTTTTATTTTTTTTTTATTTTTTTCTTTTTTTTTAATGTATTATTGATCATAATAAATAAAGGAACACACAATTAATATTATATGAATGCTGTAAAGCGTGAATCGTTTTTCTTATTTTATTTTTTATAACCCTATCAAATTCTTGAAGAGATTCTTAGACTTTTGGAATACGCCAAAAAAAAAAAAAAAAAAAAAAAAAAAAGACACTATTAAATTCCTTTAAATATTAATCTTTTAATATTTAAAAAAAAAAATATAAAAAAAATTGGTAGACCAAAAAAAAAAAAAAAAACAAGAAAAAAAAAAATATATAAATTAATAAAAAATTGATATTAAAAAATTAAAAAATGCTTTCTTAAAAAAACAAGGAAAAAAAGAAAAATATAAATTAATAATTAAAAAAAAAAAAAAAAAAGGTGAAAGAAAAATTAAAAATTTAAATTGAAATGTTCTTATCAAAAATATCTTTTTTTTTTTCGCCCCTCAAAATAAAAAAAAAATAAAAAAAATTAATTTTAAAATAGTATTTATAGTCTTTTTTTTTTGTTTTCTGACCCACATGTTTTTTTTCTAATAAAACAATTCATCCGAAAAAAAAAAAAAAAAAAAAAAAAATTAAAAAGTGAAATTCCTTTATAATTATTTTTGTTCAATTTTTTGTTTTGTAACCAGAATGAATAAATTCTTATTATTTTATTTTTTTTGGTGTGGAGAATTATGATCATCAAACCTAACAAAAAATCTATCATACATCTCATGATCAAATAAAATTACCAAAACTCTTTGAAAAGATTTTAGGTGAGATCGAATTAAAAAAAAAAAAAAAATGCTTTGCATTTTTTTTTTTTTTTTTTTTTTTTTTTTTTCAATGAAAAATGTATTTATAATTAATAACATTTAAAAATATCTTTCTCAAAAGATGAGGAAAAAAAAAAAAATAATCCAACTTAATGTTAAACGTTGATCAAAAATAAGTAGCCAATGATTATTTAAATTTGTTCGGCACAACTGATCTGCATAAAAATAAATTTTTCTTAAATTTAAAAAAATTCCTGCGATTCCTAAGATTTCCATAAAAATATTTTTTTTAAAGTTTTTTTATTTAAATTTAAAATATTTTATTTTTTTAATTTTGTATTTTTTCTTTTTTCAAGAGTTTACTTTTTTTTTTTTTTTTATTTTTTTTTTTTTTTTTTTTTTTAATGTGAAGTAATAAAATAATTATAATTGTACTGTAGAAAAAAAAAAAAAAAAAAAAAAAAATTAAAAAAAAAAAAAAAATGAATGTTAAAAATATTGTAATATTTTACATTTTCTTATTTTCGTTCCATCTTTTTTTTATAAATAAAATCAGAGGTAAATTAATTTCTTTTTTCATTATTATTATTTTTTTTATTTTTATCTTTTTTGTTTTATTTTTATTTTTTTTTATTTTTACGAAGATCAAAAAATAAACAATTATAATTATTTTACCACACGGAATCTGAAAAAAAAAAAAAAAAAACAATTCGAACTGTTTTTTTTTCGCACTGTTTTTTTTTTTCGCACTATTTTTTTTTTTTGTAAAACGTGAAAATCAAAAATTCTAAAAATACCAATTTTTTTTTTTTTTTTTTTTTTTTTTTTTTTTTTTTTTTTTTTTTTTAATTAAAATAATTGTAAATAGGTATTGAAGTTAAATCGTCAACTATTATAAAAAAAGATGTTAACTTATTGGGAACCGATTTATCATATGCATTGATTGATGTTGAATTTGATCAAGATATTTATTTATATGATTCATTGGGATGTCCAAACTATAATTGTACAGATATTCCAAGTGATAAGAATATAGATTGTACATGTGATTATACAGATATGAACGAATGTCCGAAAATCCGTGATCCAAGTTGTACAAATGCATGTAATGTCACTGAGAATATTTGTAATGGCGAATGGACAACTATTGAATCGGATACAGAAAAAATCTATACTACATCAGAGGATCTATTTTTTAGAATGAAAGCCGATTCATTTGGTTGTAAAGGTTTATTTTTAAAAGTTTTACCAATCTCTGGATATGGTCAAGTTTATATTAATGGTAAAACACCATCATCAAGCTATTCACGTTATTCATCTGGTTTTTCACCTGAAAGAAATATGTTATTCAATATATGTCCATCAGATAATTGGAATAGAACTGAACATTTTACATTCACAGATTCTTGGAGTCGTGACACTTACTTTTTAAGAATTCAACCACTTAGTAACAATTATACTTTTAAAATGATCATTCGTTCAAATGATGTACCAAGTGAACCTGTCGACACTTCAAATTGTCAACCAGTATCATCTGACCATATATGTGTAACTATTGGTCAAGTTGTCTATGGTTTCTTAACAGATAATCAATATCAACATTATTCATTTCAAGTTGAAAATGCTGGTTTCTATTATTTTAATTTCCCTTCAATTTTTCAAAGTACTTCAATATTTATTTCAAACGAATATATATTTCCAAATGCCAGTTATACAACTTGGAAATTAGAACAAGATTGTAACGTATTTAAATAATAATAATTTTATTAATTTATTAATTTATTAATTTATTAATTGTTTTTTTATTTTTTATTTTTTATTTTTTTTTTAGATGAAAATAATATGGTATTATATTTGGAACCAGTTGATAGTACAACACCATTAATTATTTATTTAAGTGTATATACAGTTTATGAAACAGATTATTCATTTTCAATTACAAATCAAGGTAATAGGTATAGATATTCATTGGGATCATTATCAACACAACCTGGTACTTTAGCATTGGTTAATAGTGTACGTTTACGTTTGCCAACTATTGATTATGATTCAGCAGCTTTTACAACTAGCACTACATTCACCGCAATTTATCCACAATACGATATAAATCCATTATGGCCAGTATCTGCTCGTTTCATTGATTCAACTTCATTTAACTATTTAAATATTTTACAGCCACCATTAAATACTTTTAAACCAAAATCATTTCAAGTTGCATTTATTCTTTCAGTTGGTGGTGATTTTATTGAAAATTATTCAACAATTTTAGAATCATCTTTACAATTCCTTGGAACTATTTTTGATGAAAATAATAATGTAAATAATAATATTAAATTTTTATTTTTATTTTTTAAAAAATTATTAACATTTATTTTTTAAAAAATTATTAACATTTATTTTTTATTATTATTATTATTATTACTTTAGCCAATTGATTTAACTATTAATTTTAAAGAAAAAAATTTAGAATGTAATAATACAGAATTTGAAAAAGTTTTGGGACTTATTGAAAAAACAGAGACAACACTATTTAATGTTTCGGATATTGATGAATTAAATAATTATAGATATAGTTTAGATTCATTGACTATTAGTGATGCATGGATAGGTTGTAGTAATAAAGCATTATCATTATTACATATGGAAACTGTTGCAAAGAATATATCAACAAAATATTGTTCACATTTCGTCACTGATCCAGAATATAAAACTGACCCATGTTGTTCAGAATTGGCTAGATATTATCAATGTTGTAATCCATCAATTGTTTTAAAAAATGTTACACAATTCATATCGGTGAATAAAAGTTTAGTAAGTGAACAATGTTCAAGTCAAGAATGTACCTCATCAGTATTATCAGATTATGGTAGTTCGTTAACTGGTATTGATGATTGTGCTGTGCCATCAATTGAACCTAAAAAATTAGAATTAACATCAATTACAGTTTTAAGAGATTGCAAGAGTAAATTAGTATCACCATTTTGTTCAAATGATACAGATTGTAATGGATATGGAAATGGTGAATGTAATTTATACTCAAGAACTTGTATACCAGATTTTGATACAATCGATTTTGAATATGTAAAATGTGTACTATTACACTTATCACCTGGTACATTATTCTCATTGTTAGAAGGTTCAACAACAGTAAATGATGATGTTGTAACTAAAGTTTTCAATAACCATATAAGAGAGGATTGTATTGGTCATAATTATATTAAAGATCGTTCAACATTTATTTGGTCACCAGGATTCCAAGTAGATGATTGTTATGCAGTTCAACATCAAGAATGTATTGATGAATCATGTATTACCTATCATGATACTTGTATTGAGTCAATTTATGCACATTGGGATTTTAGATTAGTTTCTCATGTTGATAATTGTACTGATTGGGGTATTTGTCCATACTTGTCTTGCAAAGATAATACATATACTGAAAATGGCATTGAAGAGTCATGTGAAGATGCTTGTGTTTTAAAAGATTTTTGTGGTGTTTGTACAAATGAAGATACTCAATGTCATGTAGCTACTGAATTTACAGATCAAACATCATGTCAAACTCAAAATCAAATTTGTCTTTTACCAAATGGTGAATATGATTTAACAGCAACAAGCGAAAGTAATTGTAATTCTAAAGGTAAATGTTCAGTACCATGTGGTTATGAATGCTCTTCAAGTTTAGCAAATAATCAAGATGATTATTGTGCAATTTTACAAACCGGAATGAATAGCACAAATTGTGCAGCATTAGATAATCCTGTAGGTACAACTGAATGGTCAACCGAAGCAAATGTTTGTATATTAAAATCTGCAACGGATGAACAACAATGTACTGCCACTGGTACAAATTATACATGGATAGATTGTTCAACAAAACTTGAAGGTGAATGTTCTGGACCATTAAATAATGTAAAACTTTGTTCACTAAAACCAATTGAATGTCAAACTGAACAAGAATGTTTAACAGCAGCAGGTACTTGTTCCGATGACTTTTACTTTAGTTCTCTTGCAAATAATCATTATCCTGTTGGATTGGGTAGATGTGTGTTCCCACATGATAATTATCAATATTTAATTTCATGTAAGGAGTCTGAACAACAAGATTCACCAAATGGTTGCTACTCTATTAATCCAATGGTTTTAACTCAAATCGATTGTGAAGATGATGGTGGTGTATGGTGGACACCAGCAAGAAATCAAAGTTCATGTACATTACAAATGGGTTGTAAAATTTTAGAATCATATGAAACCAATTTACCATACAACTTCCATTTTAATGAAATGAACCAAGAAACATGTGAAGCATGTATAGATTCATTCAATAAATGGACAAATAAATTCCAATGGGAAGCAGCCACATGGTTACCAGGTGTTTATAAACCAATTGTTTGGAATACTGCAAAATCATTCATTCCAAATGAAAATAGAGATGTATTCAATTATCAACTATTCTACAAGAGTGTTACAAAAGCAGCAAAAGCTCAAGTTGCAGATTTATTCCGTTCAGAAGCATATTGTCGTATGGAAAGATTACAATCAAATTTGAACTCAATTACATGTAGTTGTTCAGGTAAAGGTGGCTCACAATGTTTCACTGCATCAACACCATTATTAGGTCAAACTAAACCATGCGCAGGTGTAAATTCATCATTTTCATTCGATTATGGTAAAATTGAATTTTCAAATGATTCAATCTCTCAAAGTTGTCAATCTTTATCAATTTCACAAATTTCAAGAGAAATCTATACATCAGCACAAAAAGAATCATTAGCATCAAATTTCGTATCCTATAAGAAAGCTGATAAATATGGTGTTAAAAACTCTAATGATGCAATCATTGGTACATTATTAGGAGATGGTATTATGATTAAATCACAAGATGGTATAAATGAAGCAACCATTTGTTTAACAATATCTGGAACAAATAATTCAAAATATCCAATTTATGATTTTGCAATTCAAATAAATGATGGTAGTTATGATATTGAATCAAAAACACCAAATCCAATTCAATCAAGTAAAGTTTTCACTCAAATTTCAGAGGATAGTGTAACTGCAGGTAAAGATGAAGTTTTAATGTTATGTTCAATTGTTACCATTGAAGGTGGTAATCCAATTTATTTCCCAATTAATCGTATGGATGAATGGGAGGATGAAAGAAAACAAGCATTCGACTCGACATCAAAGGCATTAATGTATACATTGGCCACCTTCTTTTTGGTTGTCGCGTTGTGGGGTGGATTTGAACTATGTTTAATCGCAATTGCAAGATATAAACAAAGAAATATATCAATTAAAAGAAAATTCCAATTAACTCATCTTTTAATTGGTGTCGTAACACTATTTATCACAATTAGAGCCATTTATTTCTTTATTATGCCAAGTGGTAATTTATCCGATAGTCCAATCATTGATTACATTCTTGTGGTATTACCAACATTTATTTACTTTACAGCATTTAATATTCTTTTAGTACTTTGGTATGTCATTGTTTTCCTGGTATTGAAAAAGAATAAATCTGCTGATAATCTAACAAACAGATTATTTACAATTGTATTTGTAATCAATGCATTCCTCTACCTATTATTCATTGCAATTGTATTGGTTTTCCAATATACCAAATCAAATCCAACCAATGATTGTGGTTCACGTATTATAATTCCAATTGAAAGTTCAACACCACAACGTGTAGTTAGTATTGTTTATGCGGTGATTCAAGCATTAATTTCATTAATTATGGGTGCAGCATTCATTTACTTGGGTGGCCGTTTATTCATTGTTATGCGTTCAACCAATATTAAAGTGGGCTCAAAATCAAATCATCAAAGAAAAATTTTCATACTTTCATTCGTTTGCTCAATTGGGTTTTTATTACATTGTGCTTTTGTTTTGATTTTAGTAGCAGGAAATGTAAATTCAATGGTATTCAGTTTCATTGGTTTAATAATCACTGAAATTATTCCAGCATGTAGTATTTTATTCTGCTTTGACCAACGTGCTAAAAATAATGTTGCTGACACCGCAAGTGGAACAACTAGGGGTAGCAGTAGAGGTGGCTCAAAGAGAGAAAAAGGAACGAGATTATCGACAATGGTTAGCGATTCTCGTCAAAATTCAATTAATACTAATTCCAATTCACCATCCGAGTATTCAAATAATGATTTCGAATCACCCAATAATTCATCAGTCAACACTCCAACCAGTAATGATGATTGATTCGAAATAAAAAAAAATATAAAAAAAAATAAAAATAAAAAAAAAAATAAAAATTAAAAAAAAGTTTTAGGTACGCTAAAATTAAAAAAAAAAAAAAAAAAATAAAAAGTCAGAAAAAAAAAAAGTGATAAAAAATTACAATAAAAAGGAATAAACTTGGCCCACCTTACGTTTTTTAATTTTAAAAAAAAAAAACAGTTGGTTATTATGATAATGATTTTTAAACCTAAAAAACAATCTGTTGATTGGACCATCTAAAATGATTTTAATAGCATACTTAGATTTTTCAATTTTTTTTTTTTTTTTTTGTAAAAATTCAAAAAAAAAAATCTATATCCAAAAGATTTGATTGGTTGAATTTTTTTTTTTTTATAGCCTTTGTCGAAACCTCGTCAATCAATTATTATAATATCTACTCAAATTTTTTTTTGTAATTTTTTTTTATTTTAATTTATTTTTTTTTTCTTTTTTTAATTTTTTTTTTTTTTTTTCCAATTGTTTTTCTAAATAATTATCGCTTACAAAACAATAATCTTCGTATATGAAGTTATTATTATTTGTTTTTTTTTTTTTTTCTAAAAAATAAAGAAAACGCAAAGGTAAAAATTCATACCAAAACTTAAATAATTAAAAATTAAAAAAAAAAAAAAAATGAAATTTTTTATCTTGTACATATTTTTTATTTTATTTCAAATAATACTTTTAGTAAAAGGTAAATATTTTTATTTTATATTTTCTATTTTCACTTTTTTTTTTTTTTTTTTTTTTTTTTTTTTTTTTTTTTTTGAAAATCAAAAAAAAAAAAAACTTGAAAAAAAAAAAAGTTGACAAAAGAAGACAAAAAAAGAAAAATAAGACAAAAAAAAAAAAAGTTGACAAAAAAAAAAAAAAAAAAAAAATATTGACCATTTTTTTTTTATTAATATTATTTTTTTAAATAATGAAAATAATAATTTTAAATAGGTATTGAAGTTAAATCATCAACAATTTTAAAAAAAGATGTAAATTTATTAGGAACAGATTTATCATATGCATTAATTGATGTCGAATTTGATCAAGAAGTATTCAAGTATGACTCTTTATCATGTCCAAATTTCGCATGTAAAGATATTCCCGTTAATAAAAACATCGATTGTACATGTGATTATACCGATGTAAATGAATGTCCAAAAATCAGAGATCCAACTTGTAAAAATGTATGTCCAACGAGTATAAATACCAATACTGCCGGTACTATACAAGACACAATATGCACTGGTTATAATTGGACAACTATTAAATTGGAGGAAAATACCAATACAACCTATGAAGCAATTAATGGAATACCATTATATTTTAGAATGAAAGCAAATTCATACGATTGTAAAGGTTTATATTTCAAAGTTTTACCAGTCTCTGGATTTGGTAAAACTTCTATCAACGGTAGATCACATGGATCGTCATCGCGTTCATCATCGGGTTCAAAACCTGAAAGAAATATGTTATTCAATATTTGTCCATCCGATAGTTACAGTTTCACAACTGGTAACATTTTATCAGTGTTTAGATCATGGACAAATGGTACTTATTTCATTGCAGTTAGAGCAATTAGTGATAGTTTTAAATTTCAAATTCAAACTCATACAAATTTCGTACCAACTACACCAATCACTCCATATTGTCAAAGTGCCACAATAAATCATACATGTATCAATCTTGGTCAACTAAATTCTGGTTCAATGGCTGATGCATCAAAAAAATTTTACAATCTTAATATTGATAAAGCTGATTTCTATTATTTTAATTTCCCAACTTTATATCAAAGTACTCAAATTTTTATGTCTGATTATTATCAATATCCAAATAAAGTTAATAATACTTGGTCATTAATTCAAGATAGTAAGTATTATTTTATTATTTTATTATTATTATAAAAAATTAATTAATACCATCAAAACATATTAATATTTTTTTTTTTTTTTTTTTTTTTTTTTTTTTTTTTTTTTATTTAGCTGAAAATAGTCTTGTATTATATTTAGAACCAAAAAATGAAACTACACCTCATACAATTTATATAGCAGTAGAAATGACTTTTGGATCACAATTTGTATTTTCTGTTACAACGCAAGGTACTAAATATGCACATAAAATTAGTGATTTCCCATCAACATTATCAGGTGTACTTGATTTTTTAAATTCTGCACGTTTGTCATTACCAAGCGGTCAAGTATATACATCACCCGCTTATACCTCTAATGGTATATTTTCAACAATTTATCCATTATTTGATATGAACCCATTGTGGCCAGTATCTTCACTTTATATAGGTTCATCCTCATTCTCTTATTCAAATATATCACAACCAATCCTAGGTGATACTAAACCAAAATCGTTTCAAGTTTCTTTCCTTCTCACAAAAGGTTCTAGTGTTTTTGAAACTTATGATACAATTTCTTCATCATCTTTACAATTTTATTCAACATTATTTGGCGAAGATCAAAAGGTAATTTTAATTTTTTTTTTTTTTTTTTTTTTTTTTTTTTTTTAAAAATTTCCAAAACTAACATAAAATTATTATTATTATTATTATTATTATTATTATTATTATAATTATTATTATTATTATTATTATTATTATTATTATTATTATTATTATTATTATTATTATTATTATTATTATTATTATTATTATTATTATTATATTTTTAAAAAAAAGCCAATTAATTTAAATGTAACATTTAAAGAAAGAGAAATTGAATGTAATAATAAAGAATTTCAAAAAATAATTTCATTTATTGGCGATACAGAAAATACATTGTTTAATGTATCAGATATTGATGAATTAAATAATTATAGATATCGTTTAGATTCATTAACCATTAGTGATTCATGGATTAGTTGTAGTAATAAAGCATTATCATTATTACAAATGGAAACTGTTAAAAAGGATATTTCAACTTATATCTGTCCATACCCAAGTACTGATGAAAAATTTAAGACACACCCATGTTGTTCAATAGTTGCAAGATATGACCAATGTTGTAATCCATCAATGGTACCAACCGACGTTACACAATTCATATCGGTCAATAAAAGTTTAGTAAGTGAACAATGTTCAAGTCTAGAATGTACTCAATCAGTATTATCAGATTATGGTAGTTCAATAACAGGTATTGATGATTGCGCTGTATCATCAAATGAACTAACTAGATTGGGATTAGGACCAATTACAGTTTTGAGAGATTGCAAGAGTAAATTATTATCACCATTTTGTTCAAATGATACAGATTGTAATGGATATGGAAATGGTAAATGTAATTTATTTTCAAGAACTTGTATACCAGATTTTAATAAAGTCGATTTTGAATATGTAAAATGTGTACTATCAAATTTATCACCTGGTACATTATTCTCATTGTTGGAAGGTTCAACCAAAGTCAATGATGATGTTGCAGCTAAAGTTTTCAATAATCATCTTTCAACTGATTGTATTGGTCAAAATGATATTAAAGATCGTTCAACTTATGTTTGGGTAAATGGTATAGATGATACATGTTACTCTGCTTTACCTCATGGTTGCATTGATGAATCATGTCTTACCTATCATGATGTTTGTCTAGAGGGAGTTTTCGCTGGTTTGTGGGATTTCAAAATGATATCAAATGTTGATGATTGTAACAACTGGGGTATTTGTCCATACTTGTCTTGTATTGATAATACATACACTGGAAATGGTGTCACAACATCATGTGAAGATGCTTGCCTATCAAAAGATTTTTGTGGTGTCTGTACAAATGAAGATACTCAATGTCATGTAGTCACCGAGGCTACAGATCAAACATCATGTCAAACTCAAAATCAAATTTGTCTTTTACCAAATGGTGAATATGATTTAACAGCAACAAGCGAAAGCGATTGTAATTCTAAAGGTAAATGTTCAGTACCATGTGGTTATGAATGCTCTTCAAGTTTAGCAAATAATCAAGATAATTATTGTGCATTTATAGAAGCAGGAATGAATAGTGCAAATTGTGCAGCTTTAAATAATCCAGCAGGTACCGCTGAATGGTCAACAGAGGCAAATGTTTGTATATTAAGATCTGCAACCACCCAACAACAATGTTTCACGGCTGGTACAAATTATACATGGATTGATTGTTCTTCAATGTTGGAAGGTGAATGTCTTGGTCCAAATTATGAATATGCAAGTTTATGTTCATTAAAACCAGTTGAATGTCAAACTGAACAAGAATGTTTAACAGCAGGTACTTGTTCTGATGAATTTTATTTCGAACCCAATGGTCCTTACCCATTTGGATATGGTAAATGTGTATTCAAACATGTCAATAATGGATATATTGCAGGTAAAGGCTGTTATACCTTTCAACATGATACACCAAATGGTTGTTTCAATAAAAGCTTTACTTTCCCAACAGCTGCCTATTGTAGTTCTAGTGGTGGTGTATGGTGGGCCCCATCTAGAAATCAGAGTTCATGTGCATCACAAATGGGTTGTAAAATTTTAGAATCTGCTGATTTAGTTAATAATTTACCTTACAACTATTATTTCAATGACATGAGTGAAGAAACATGTGAAGGTTGTATAGATTCATTCAATAAATGGACAAATAAATTCCAATGGAAAGCAGCTACATGGTTACCAGGTGTTTTAAAGCCAGTAACTTGGAATACTGCAAAATCATTCATTCCAAATGAAAATAGAGATGTATTCAATTATCAACTCTTTTATAATAGTGTCGATAAAGCAACAAAAACTCAGGTTGCAGATTTATTCCGTTCAGAAGCATATTGTCGTATGGAAAGATTACAATCAAATTTGAACTCAATTACATGTAGTTGTTCAGGTGAAGGCGGTCCACAATGTTTCACTGCATCAACTCCATTATTAGGTCAAACTAAACCATGTGCAGGTGCAAGTTCATCATTTTCATTCGATTATGGTAAAATTCAATTCACCAATCGTTCAATCTCTCAGAATTGTCAATATTGTTCAATTTCACAAATTTCAAGAGAAATCTATACATCAGCACAAAAAGAATCATTGGCCTCCAATTTTGTATCATATGAAAAAGCTGATAAATATGGTGTTAAAAACTCTAAAGGTGCAGTCATTGGTACATTATTAGGTGATGGTATTATGATTAAATCACAAGATGGTATAAATGAAGCAACCATTTGTTTGGTGATTTTTGAGGAAACCAATGATAAATATACAAAATATGATTTTGCAGTTCAAATTGATGATGAATCAACTCCAACTCCAATTCAATCAAATAAATTATTCACTCAAATGTCAAATGGTACTACTACAGGTAAAGAAAAGCAATTAATGGTATGTTCAATCGTTTCAACTATTCAAGGTGGAAATCCAATTTATTTCCCAATTAATCGTATGGATGAATGGGAAAATGTAAGTAAACAAGCATTCGACTCAACATCAAGAGCATTAATGTATACATTGGCAGCTTTCTTTTTAGCAGTTGCATTATGGGGTATGGTAGAGTTAACTCTAATTGTTATTTCAAGAATTAAGAATAGAGGAAAAACAATTAGAAGAAATTTCCAATTAACTCATCTTTTAATTGGTGTTGTAACACTATTTATCACAATTAGAGCCATTTATTTCTTTATTATGCCAAGTGGTAATTTATCTGATAGTCCAATCGCCGATTACATTCTAGTGGTATTACCAACATTTATTTACTTTACAGCATTTAATATTCTTTTAGTACTTTGGTATGTCATTGTATTCTTGGTATTGAAAAAGAATAAATCTGCTGATAATCTTACAAAAAGATTATTTACAATTGTATTTGTAATCAATGCATTCCTCTACCTATTATTCATTGCCATTGTATTAGTTTTCCAATATACCAATACCGATCCAAGTAATGATTGTGGTTCACGTATTGTAATTTCAGTAGAAAGTTCAACACCACAACGTGTAGTTAGTATTGTTTATGCAGCAATCCAAGCATTAATTTCATTAATTATGGGTGCAGCATTCATTTACTTGGGTGGCCGTTTATTCATTGTTATGCGTTCAACTAATATTAAAATTGGTTCAAAATCAAATCATCAAAGAAAAATTTTCATACTCTCATTCGTTTGCTCAATTGGATTTTTATTACATTGTGTATTTGTATTGATTTTAGTAGCAGGAAATGTAAATTCAATGGTATTCAGTTTCATTGGTTTGGTTATCACTGAAATTATTCCAGCATGTAGTATTTTATTCTGTTTTGATCAACGTTCTAAAAATAATAATATGGATGGTGGAACATCAACAAGAGGAATGAGTGCTAAAAGTGGAAAAGGTGGTAAAATGACAACTATCGTTGGTGATTCTCGTCAATCAATTTCATTATCTCATTCTCAATCAAACTCTGCTTCACCATCAGAGTTTTATTCAAATAATGGTGATTATCCAAATGATTCTTCAATTAATACACCAAATAGTAGTAATCTTAGTGTTAATAATAATATTAATAATAATATTAATAATAATAATAATAATAATAATAATATTAATAATCATGAAAGTGAAATTAATTAAGAATAAAATAACTTTTTTTTTTAATTGAAAAAATAAGTTTTGTACATTTAAAATAAAAATAAAAAAACATAATTAACTAAAAATAAATATATAACAAAAAAATATTAAATAAATAAAATTAAAAAAATTGTTTTTTTTTAAAGATACCTCTTTTTTGTTGATAAATATAAGATATTTTTGAGAATATATAAATTATTTAATTTTTTTTTTTTTTTTTTTTTTTTTTGATTGATTAATTGTGGTTTTATTTTTAGTTTTAAACATTTTTTTATTTACAAAAAAAAAAAAAAAATAAAAAAATTTTAATTTAATTTATTGAGAAAAAAAGATATTAAAGTAAACTGACACAAATCTGTGTTCAAAGATTTATCCTTAAAAGCTAAAAACATTTTTTTAAATTTTTTTATTTTTTTTTTTTTTATTTTTTTATTTTTTTTCCCTTTATCTTTGGGACGGTCTTGCAAGTATTAGGGTCTCTCGTACGAAAATTTTTTGATCAAAACAAACTTTGCAAAAAAAAAAAAAAAAAAAAAAAAAAAAAAAAAAAAGTGAAAAGAGGAAAAAAAAAAATATATATAATTCATTTAAAAAAAAAAAAAGAGGTCCTTGAAATAAATCTTTCCTTCATCAAATAATAATCTATAAATATATTTTTATAAACACTTTTTTTTTTTTTCACATCAAAAAAAGAATAGTTTATAATTTTTCTTTTTTAAAAAAATGAAGAATAATTTTTTATTATTTCTATTTATTTTTTTGAGTATAATAAATTTGATTAAAGGTAATTTTATTTTATTTTATTTTATTTTATTTTATTTTATTTTATATTATTATTATTTTGTTTTATTTTATTTTGTTTTATTTGTCTTTTTTTTTTTTTTTTTTTTTTAAGCAAATTTGATCATTTTTTGTTTTACGAAATTGATCAAATTTTTTTTTTTTTTTTTTTTTTTTTTTTTTCTCAAATTCTAAAAACACAATAAAAAATAATTTTAAATAGGTTTTGAAGTTAAATCATCAACAGTTGTTAAAAAAGATGTAAACGTTTTGGGTGTTGATTTATCATATGCATTGATTGATATCGAATTTGATCAAGATATTTATAAATATGATTCATTGGGATGTCCAAACTATAATTGTACAGATATTCCAAGTGATAGTGAAATTGATTGTACATGTGATTATACAGATATGAACGAATGTCCAAAAATCCGTCATCCAAGTTGTACAAATGTATGTGACGAAACTGGCGTTGAAGGAATTGAATTATGCAGTGGAGAATGGAAAACGGTTGAATTCGATAAACAATATAGCTTTGAATCATCAGGTGGTAAAATTCAAAGATTTAGGGTTAAAGCCGATTCGTTTGGTTGTAATGGTGTTTTCCTTAAAGTCACTCCAATGGAAGGTTATGGTGATACATACATTGGCTCAACACCATCATTAACCTATCAAAGATATTCATCAGAGTATAAATCACAAAGATTGGCATTATTTAATATTTGCCCATCTGATAATTGGGATGTAGCTGAACATTATTCATATACATTATCATGGACTAGAGATACCTACTTTATAAATGTTGTACCACAAAGCCAATATTTCAAATTCTCATTAATCCTTCATACAAATAAAGTACCAAATGCTACAGTAGATACTTCAAATTGCCAATCTGCAACTCCTGACCACATTTGTATCACCACTGGTGAAATTATTAATAATGTGGCAGAGGCATATGAACCACAATATTACTCTTTTCAAGTTGATAAAGCAGAATTTTATTACTTTAATTTCCCATGCATGTACCAAAATGTAATTTATTATATGTCAAATTCAACTCAAAAGCCAACAGAATTGGATTCTTTTTGGCAATTATCAGAAGATTGTAAGTTTTTTTTTTTTTTTAATTTAATACAAATTTTTTTTTTTTTTAATTTAATATTTATTATTTGTTTTTTTTTATTTTTTTTTTATTTTAAAATAGTTGATAACTATATAGTTTTATATTTAGAACCATCAACAATATATATAACAGCTGTACCAACTTATTCAACAAATTATACTTTTTCAATTACAACACAAGGTGATAGATATAGATATTCATTTTATGAAAGTAATTTTATGACAACTCAAGCAGGTGCAATATCATTAGTAAATACAGCTCGTTTGGATACCCCAACTTCATATTATGATGGTCCAACATTTGATGCATCTGACCCTTTTACAATTTTATATCCACAAACTGATATTAATCCATTATATCCAGTCCCATCCTTCTTTTTCCATACACCAAAGTTTGACTACCTTTTAATTTATGATGACATTATAAAGGATTCATTTAGTTCCTATAAACCAAAATCATTTCAAGCTTCTGTCAGACTCTCCTCAAGTGTTGGTAAAAATGATTTAGTTAAAGTATTTGATTTTGAAACAATTTTAAATTCAAAATTACAATTTCTTTCAAATATTTTTGATGAAAATGATAATGTAAGTTTTTTTTTTTATTATTATTATTATTATTATTATTATTATTATTATTATTATTATTATTATTATTATTATTTTTATTATTATTATTATTTACTAACCATTTTTTTTTTTTTTTTTTTTTAATTAGCCAATTAATATTCAAGTTGGATTTAAAGAAAAAGAAATTGAATGTGATACTGATAAATTTCAACAAGTTTTGGAATTGTTAGAAAATACAGAAAAAGTATTATTTAATGTATCAGATATTGATGAATTAAATAATTATAGATATAGTTTAGATTCATTAACTATTAGTGATGCATGGATAGGTTGTAGTAATAAAGCATTATCATTATTACATATGGAAACTGTTGTAAAGAATATTTCAATTAGATTATGTCAATACTTAAGTACTGATCCAGAATATAAAACTGATCCATGTTGTTCACCAATTCAGGATTATTATCAATGCTGTAATCCATCAATTATTCCAACTAACATCACACAATTCGTATCGGTGAATCAAAGTTTAGTAGGTGAACAATGTTCAAGTCTAGAATGTACCTCATCAGTATTATCAGATTATGGTAGCTCGTTGGATGGTATTGATGATTGTGCTGTGCCATCAACTGAACCAACCAAATTAGAATTAACATCAATTACAGTTTTAAGAGATTGCAAGAGTAAATTAATACCACCAACATCATTTTGTACAAATGATACAGATTGTAATGGATATGGCGATGGTAAATGTAATTTATATTCAAGAACTTGTTTACCAAATTTTAATAAAATCGATTTTGAATATGTAAAATGTGTATTATCAAATTTATCACCTGGTACATTATTCTCATTGTTGGAGAGTTCAACCATTGTAAATGATGATGTTGTTACTAAAGTTTTCAATAAACATTTAAAAGATGATTGTATTGGTCAAAATGATATAAATGAACGTTCTACATATACATGGGGGTCAAGAGTATCATACAGCAAAGAACAATGTTATTCAACAAATGGATGTTTGGATGGTTCATGCCTTTCTCATCATGATACTTGTTTGGATAGTATGTTTTTATATTGGGATTTTAGATTAGTATCACATTTTGATAATTGTACTTCTTGGGGTATTTGTCCATACTTGTCATGCAGTGATAATACATATACTGAAAATGGTATTGAAGAGTCATGTGAAGATGCTTGT
Organism: Dictyostelium discoideum AX4; assembly: GCF_000004695.1. Classification (NCBI taxonomy): domain Eukaryota; phylum Evosea; class Eumycetozoa; order Dictyosteliales; family Dictyosteliaceae; genus Dictyostelium; species Dictyostelium discoideum. The sequence continues at coordinate 2,283,251 of NC_007089.4, read as the reverse complement.
GTTTTAAAAGATTTTTGTGGTGTTTGTACAAATGAAGATACTCAATGTCATGTAGCTACTGAATTTACAGATCAAACATCATGTCAAACTCAAAATCAAATTTGTCTTTTACCAAATGGTGAATATGATTTAACAGCAACAAGCGAAAGTAATTGTAATTCTAAAGGTAAATGTTCAGTACCATGTGGTTATGAATGCTCTTCAAGTTTAGCAAATAATCAAGATGATTATTGTGCAATTTTACAAACCGGAATGAATAGCACAAATTGTGCAGCATTAGATAATCCTGTAGGTACAACTGAATGGTCAACCGAAGCAAAAGTTTGTATATTAAAATCTGCAACAGATGAACAACAATGTATTACTGCTGGTTCAGGTTATACATGGATAGATTGTTCAACAAAACTTGAAGGTGAATGCATTGGTCCAGATGCTCAACAAAGTTTATGCTCATTAAAACCAATTGAGTGTCAAACTGAACAAGAATGTTTAACAGCAGGTATTTGTTCTGATGAATTTTATTTCAATCAAGCCACTACAAGAAATTATAATTATCCTGATGGATATGGTAAATGTTTATTCCCACATGGTAAATTTAGTGGCATAAGTTGTGAACCATATGCCCAACAAGATTCACCAAATGGTTGTTATCCATTAGGATTGGACTACTTGAGTAAAGTTAGTTGTGAAGATGATGGTGGTGTATGGTGGATACCGGCAAGAAATCAAAGTTCATGTACATCACAAATGGGTTGTAAAATTTTAGAATCCACTATAACAGTTAATAATTTACCATTCAACTACCAATTCAATGAAATGGATCAAGATTTATGTGAAGGTTGTATGGACTCATTCAATAAATGGACAAATAAATTCCAATGGAAAGCAGCTACATGGTTACCAGGTGTTTATAAACCAATTGTTTGGAATACTGCGAAATCATTCATTCCAAATGATATCGATAGTGTATTCAATTATCAACTATTCTACAAGAGTGTTACAAAAGCAGCAAAAACTCAAGTTGCAGATTTATTCCGTTCAGAAGCATATTGTCGTATGGAAAGATTACAATCAAATTTGAACTCAATTACATGTAGTTGTTCAGGTAAAGGTGGCTCACAATGTTTCACTGCATCAACACCATTATTAGGTCAAACTAAACCATGCGCAGGTGTAAATTCATCATTTTCATTCGATTATGGTAAAATTGAATTTTCAAATGATTCAATCTCTCAAAGTTGTCAATCTTTATCAATTTCACAAATTTCAAGAGAAATCTATACATCAGCACAAAAAGAATCATTAGCATCAAATTTCGTATCCTATAAGAAAGCTGATAAATATGGTGTTAAAAACTCTAATGATGCAATCATTGGTACATTATTAGGAGATGGTATTATGATTAAATCACAAGATGGTATAAATGAAGCAACCATTTGTTTGAAAATATCTCTATCTAGCACAAAATATCCAATTTTAGATTTTGCAGTTCAAATCGATGGTGAATCAACAACACCAACTCCAATTCAATCAAATAAAATATTCACTCAAATTTCAAAGGATAGTGTAACTGCAGGTAAAGATGAAGTTTTAATGTTATGTTCAATTGTTACCATTGAAGGTGGTAATCCAATTTATTTCCCAATTAATCGAATGGATGAATGGGAAAATGAAAGTAAACAAGCATTCGACTCAACATCAAGAGCATTAATGTATACATTGGGTGCTCTCTTTTCAGTAGTCTCAATTTGGGGTTTATTTGAATTATGTCTTATTGTTAGAACTCAGTTTGTTTCAGAAAAAAGAAATTTCCAACTAACCCATCTTTTAATTGGTGTCGTAACACTATTTATCACAATTAGAGCCATTTATTTCTTTATTATGCCAAGTGGTAATTTATCTGATAGTCCAATCGCCGATTACATTCTAGTGGTATTACCAACATTTATTTACTTTACAGCATTTAATATTCTTTTAGTACTTTGGTATGTCATTGTATTCTTGGTATTGAAAAAGAATAAATCTGCTGAGAATTTATCAAAGAGATTATTTACAATTGTATTTGTAATCAATGCATTCCTCTACCTATTATTCATTGCCATTGTATTAGTTTTCCAATATACCAATACCGATCCAAGTAATGATTGTGGTTCGCGTATTATAATTCCAGTGGAAAGTTCAACACCACAACGTGTAGTTAGTATTGTTTACGCGGTGATTCAAGCATTAATTTCATTAATTATGGGTGCAGCATTCATTTACTTGGGTGGCCGTTTATTCATTGTTATGCGTTCAACCAATATTAAAGTGGGCTCAAAATCAAATCATCAAAGAAAAATTTTTACACTCACTGTTGCATGTTCGATTGGATTTTTATTACATTGTGTATTTGTATTGATTTTAGTAGCAGGAAATGTAAATTCAATGATATTCAGTTTCATTGGTTTAATAATCACTGAAATCGTTCCTGGATTTAGTATTTTGTATTGTTTTGAACAACGTGCTAGAAATATTAATACAAGTTCAGATAATAGTCCAACAAATAGCGGAGGTTCAAAAAATAGAAACAGTACCAAATTATCAACAATGATCAGCGATTCTCGCCAAAATTCAAATAATTCAAACTCAAATTCACCTTCTGAATATTCTAATAATGATTTCGAATCACCTAATAATTCATCTTTCAACACCCCAAACGGTAATGACGAGCAGTTGTAAAAAATATAATTAATTTAAAAAAAAAAAAAAAAAATAATAAAAAAAATGAAAAACGGCTGGTAACCTAAATTTTTAATATTTTTTAGTTCCTTTTACAAAAAAAAAAAAAAAACCCAAAACCTAAAAACTCGAAAAAAAACGTCACAGCTCGATTTGAATTTTTCCTTTTCTTTTTATTGTCACAAAGTATGTTATAATTTTTTGTTTTTTATTTTTTATTTTTTTTTTTTTATTTTTTTTTTTATTTTTATTAAACATAACAAACAGTAAAAAAAAACAAATAAAAATAAAAAAAAACAAATAACAAAAAAAAAAAAAATAAAATAAAATAAAATAAAATAACAAAAATGTATAAATTAATTATTGCATTATTATTTTTATATGTTTATATATTTGGTGATAATATAGTATTGGGAGGAGAACAATGTATTAGTTATACAGACTCAAAATCTGGATTGACAGAAAATTGTGGTACTGCAGCAGCCACACCATGTCAAAGTATTAGTCAATCAATTTTATCATGTGGTGGACAATTTGAAAGCATAACAATGAATATTGAACCAGGTACATATTTGATTAATCAAGCAACATTTGGAAAAGTGACCAACCAATCTATAACTCTTGTAAATAATAATAAAGAAACCAATGATGTAATTATTGATCTTTCAAATGCTACTGATTCATTTATTAGAATTGAACCATCATCAATCTATGACACAAGTATAGTTTCATTCACTGGTATTACATTTCAAAATGGTAATAAACCATATGGACCAGTACTTTTCAATAATGGTACATCAAATATACAATTGGAAATCAATAATTGTGTATTCAATAATAATAATGCAACAATTGGTGGTGGTTCAATTGCAATTGATTCAACCGATGGCGAATCTGATTACCCACCAGCCAACAGTGTAATTAATATCAGTAAGACCACATTTAATAATTCAACATCTTCAAAAATTTCCGGTGGTGTACTTTATGCTTTTGATTTAAATGTTGTAATTACAATTGATCAATGTTCATTTAGCAATATTAGAAACTCAGCATCTGGTGGTATTATTTATATGAGAAATGGTCTATTGACAATGACAAATTCAAAATTGGATTCAATTGCTTCTAATGCAGCCTTCTTTTTAGCATCTGAGTTCCTCACTACACCACAATTCAAATTTACAAATGTAAATTTCACAAATGCTTTAGGTGGTATTGGTTTTGCTTTCACAAATTATTTTACAAAGACTTATTTCTTAAATTGTAATTTTGTAAACAATTTAAATACTGCTCCAATCTTTGGTTTAAATTCTGGTTTAATTACAGTTGATAGTTGCTTATTTGCAAATAATAACAACCAAAAATCACCAGGTTCTTCTGGTGGTGCTATTTCACTCACTGCCACTGAATGTTTAGTTAAAAACTCTATATTCACCAATAACTTTGCCCAAAATGGTGGTGCTATCAATATAAATTCTTCAAATTATGCTTTTCTCGATACTCCAACTACAATCATTGGATCTCAATTCATTAATAATACCGCAGCAGTTAGTGGTGGTGCAATTGATATCTACTCAAGTAGTATAACTATTAACAGTACTAGCTTCATTGGAAACTATGCTAAACAAGATGATCATGGTCCTTCAGTTTATTGTACAAACTCTAAAATTAACCTTTCAAGTACTACTTTTAAAATTAATGAAACCAATACTGTAAATTCTTTTGGTATAGATTGCTTACCATCAGTTTCATATTTTTGTACTGTTATTAATCAATCTAAAAAATTACAATGTGAAAAAGATGATTTCGAAATCTCTAGTGATAATACAAACGGATTAACAACTGGTCAAAAAGTTGGAATTTCATTTGGTGTCATTGGTGGATTTTTCTTAATTGTTATAGTTGCAGTTTTAGTTGTTAGAAAAGTTAAAAGAGATAGACAATATAAACCAATTGGTTTATAATAAAAATAATAAATAAATTTATTCAAATTATTATTTTTTTATTTATTTAAAAAAGATTAAATTTTATTTATTTATTTATTTATTTATTTATTTATTTATTTATTTATTTATTTATTTATTTATTTATTATTTTCTTTTTTATTTTCTTTTTTATTTTTAATTCCATCTTTCCACTCTAATAATTTCTTTGGGTGGTTGATGATGTTTTAATTTTATAAAAAAAAAAAAAAAACAATCAAAAAAACAATCAAAAAAACAATCAAAAAAAACAATCAAAAAATAATTAATTTTAAAAAATTTTAATTTTATTTTATATTTTTTTTTAAATGCGACCACTCTTCTTATAATTTTTTTTTTATAAAATTAATAAATTATTAAATTGGGTTTTTTTTTATTTTATATTTTTTTTTATTACCAATTAATTTTTATTATTAACCAAATTATTTTTAAATCTTTTTATTTGGTTAACCTTGGGACAACACATATTAAAAAATATAATCAAAAAATATAAAAATCAGATTATTTTTGCAGGATTCAGATATTTTAAAATAAAAAAATAAAATAAAAAAAAAAAAAATAAAAAAAAAAAAAAAAAATAAAATAAAAAAAAAAAAAAAATAAAAATTTCATTTTTTGATATTGATAGCAACAAAAAGAAATTTTTTTTTTTTATTTTTTTAAAAAAATTAATAGAATTCCAATAATCAACCCAACATATATACACACACCCTGAAACACTCAACCCACACATATGAATATTATTATCTTTTAACTTTTTTTATTTTTTTAATTTTTATTTTTATTATTATTTTCCAAAAAAATTTTTTTTAAAATAAAAATTTAAAAAAAAAAAAAAAAAATATTAATTAATAAAAAAAAAAAAAAAAAATTGATTGACACAACACATTAAGAAAAACAAATAAATAAATAAATAAATAAAAAAAAGTAAAAGAATAAACAAAATAAAAAAAAAAAAAAAAAAAAAAAAAAAAAAAAAAAATAATAAAAAAAATAAAAAATGAGTTCAGGTGACAATGGTGGAAATTTAAAAAAATCCGCATCCACATCAATATCATTTAGTAGTAGTAGTAATGGTATTAATAAAAATCAAGAGGAAGAATTTTTTGAAGATGTTGATTTAGAATCTTCATCTTCGACTCAAAAAGAAAGTAATAATGGTAAAATAATTAAAAATAAAAATAAAAATAATAATGATAATGATAAAACATGGAAATACGCTACTACATCAAGAAATAGCAGCACCATGACACCAGCAGCACCATTAAAAGTACAGTTACCACCTGCAACATTTTATTTCGATGAGTCGATGCAACAAACTAGATCACAATCAATTAGTAATGGTAGTAGTAGTAGTAGTAATAATAATGGAATACCAAATTCAACATCATACTCATATGATCTTAATGAAAAAGCACATTCAGATTTTGTAAGAAAATCATCATCACCAATTGGTTCACCTTCTTCATCACCTTTAAAACCACCATTAGGAAATATTAACAATAATGGAAGAAGACAAACCTTATTAAGTAAAGTTAAATATATATTTAAAGATAATAATAATTATAATAATAATAATAACAACAACAACAACAATAATAATAATAACAATAATAATAATAATAATAATAATAATAATAATAATAATAATAAATTAGAAGAAACAACAGAGGATACTATTGTACCATTTAAAAATAAATTTTCAATTAATATTTTAGAAATATTCGAGTTACCAGAATTTGAGAGATTAGTATCAGAACAACCATATGTTTGTGCATATAGAAGAAAGGTTTCAAAAGCTGGTAAATTATTCATTACAAATAATTATTTTTGTTTTTATAGTTTAATTTTTAATAAGGAAATTAAAGTAAGTTGTTAATATATAATAATAATATTATATAATAATATATTATATTAACGTATATTTATTAATAATTTATTTTTTATTTTTTTTCTCACAAAAGAAATATTCAGATTTTAAAAATGTATTATCAATTAAAAGAGTATCATCAGTTATTTTAGGGCATTCTATAGAGATTACAACATCTTATAAGAAATATGTTTTTGGAATGTTTGAAGATGTTGAATCTGCATATCAAGCATTAATTTATCAACATAAACTATCAGTTCAAAGTCCAAGATTAACATCAGTTTCAACTAGTAATACTAATAATAATAATAATAATAATAATAATAATAATAATAATAATAATGGTAAGAAATTAACATTTAATGGTGAACCAAGTAGCTTTGAGAAAAAGAGAAATCGTTTCTTTAGTGTTTCTGTTCAATCACCTTCGAAATCAATATTAAAAGAATCAAATCATCCAATCATTATAAATAATAATTATAATAATAGTGGTTCTTATACTGCTCCTTCAACTCCAAGTATAGTATCGACACCAACAACAACTGAAGTTACAACTCCACCACCAATTATTAATACTACAAAAAATACAACAACTACAAATACTTCACCATCATTACCAATTCCAAAGAATAATAATAACAAAAACAATAACAACGGAATAGAAGACGATAAAATTTCATCATCACCACCAAAGATACCACCATTACAATTATCAACATCACCAAGTAAGAATTTGAATATTGTTCATCAAGAATCTAGATTGAAACCAGAGACTAGAAGTAGAAGTGGTTCATTACCATCATTTGGTGGTAGTGGAAGTGGTGGCAGTGGTGGTGGTGGTGGTAAAACATTAAGAAAGAATAAAACAAATAATTTAAATTATCTTTTATCACCTTTAAAAGATAAAGATTCAAAGATTGTATTGGCTGCAGAGGAAGATCAAGATTCTATTAATAGTGATAATAATAATAATAATACAACAGCAACAAACTCTCAAACTACTACTACTAATAGTGGTAATGGGAGTACACCAGCATCAACCCCAACTACAACTTCAAATTCACCTTATTCTAATTCACCACCAAGATCCTATTCAACCAATCAATTTTCAATTAATCAACAATCAAATAATAATAACAATAATAATAATAATGGTGTTGCATCAAGAAAACCAAGTAGAGAAACTCATAAATCAATTGCATTTGGTCAAAATATTTTAATATCTTTATTTAGTTCAAAAGAATCATCAAATCAATCAACACCAATTTCATCACCACGTTTTACAAGTGAAAATGGTGCTAATAATGTAACAATTGGATTTGATACAAATAATAATAATGGTAATAATAATAATGATAATATTGAAGTACCAGTCTCACCTAGAGAAAGATCAAATACAACAGCATTGGTTTTTAAACCATTATTTAAAACAAGTAAAAAATCAACAGTTGATACAAATAAAGAAGCAGCAGCATCAACATTAAGTAAAATGTTAACAACTAGAAATGCAAGGGGTGATGTACAACAATATTGTTTCAAAGAGGATGTATTTGGTATACCCTTAGAATCAATGCGATTATTAGGTGATTCACCTTATCCTGTTTTCTTACATCATCTAATAACTCATTTAGAATCAACTAAAGAATCAATTGAAATTATTTATAATATAAATAATTCAACTTCTACCTCAACAAATAATAGTAAAATTTGCAGCAGCGGCAGCGAATCAAATAGTAACAATAATACAAATACAAATAATTGTAATAATAATGTAAATAATAATAATAATATTAATAATATTAATAATATTCAAACATCAAATATAAGAAATAGTATAACTATACCAGATTTAAATATTGGTACAGATAATAACAATCAAACATCAAATATAAGAAATAGTGGAAATATACAACCACCACCACCACTACCACTACCACTACCACTACCACTACCACCACAATCACAACCACAACCAATTGTTATGACAACAACAATTATTGAACCATCATCACCAAGAAATAGAATAACAATTGAATCATTAATTAAATTAGTTACTAGAGGAAAAGAGGATGCATATAAAAATTTGAATGAAATGGTAGAACCACAAGTATTGGGTGAATTATTAATTCATTTCTTTAAAGTATTACCAAATTCAATTTTACCAGATGTATTACTTTCTGAAACTATTAATAAGATTATCGATGAAAATGATGAAAGATATAAATTATCATTTGTACGTTCAATAATATTCTCACAACCACAAATTCATTGGACAGTTTTAAAATCATTATTATCACATCTTTGTAAATTAATTCAAATTGAAATTGGTATTGAAAATAATAATAATAGTAATAATAATAGTAATAATAGTAATAATAGTAATAATAATAGTAATAATAATAGTAATAATAATAATAATATTGATACAATGGATAAAAATGAAAATGAAAATCATAATAATAGTTTTGATATTAATTTAATTGAATCTCTAAGTTATGAAGACCAAGAGAAATTAGAAATTATTCAACATAAAATTTCAAATATTTTTGGTCCAATATTATTTAAAATTAATAATGATGCTAGTATTCAACAATATGATAATGCAATTTTAATTACATTTTTTATAATTAAAAATTTAAAGAAAATATTTGATGTAGGTTTTAAAAAAAAAAAAAAAAAAAAAAAAATCATACATATTAATATTAAAATATAATAAATTATTTTTAATTTAGATTAACGAAAAAGATCAATCAAATTATATAATTAAAAAAGGTAATCAAGTTGTAAAGAATGTTACAGTTAATCAAATTTTATTGAAATTGATGGATTATTATTATAAGGATGATACATTTATTGAAATTGTAAATTTATGTCATAATGATTATTTCTTATCTACTGAATCATACATTCAGTCATTGATATCAATATATAGTCAAGAGAAACATTATGAAAATTTATATAATATTCAATTAGAGTTTAGAATGAAAATTAGAGAGAGATGTTTATTTTTAATTAGATCATTAATTGAATTTAAACCAATGTTTTGGAATCAAATTGAAGAATGTAATTCATCAGTTGAATTAATTCAAGATTTTACTGAAAAATATTTTGAACAACCAATTCAAATTAATAATAATAATAATAATAATAATAATAGTAATAATAATAGCAATAACAATAATAATAATGGTAGAAATTATTTTCAACCATTACCAAATGAAGAATTTAAATATTTTCAATTTTTTAGTGATTTTTGTAAAAGAGTATCACAAACTTATAATCAATATTATTATGATAATATTGGTGGATTTAGTGGAACTGGTACACCAACTGCTTTATCTTCACCATCAACTCCAACATTATCAAGTGGTTTACCACCTCCATTCCCTTCATCTTCTTCATCACCTTTAATTTCAAATTCTTCACCATTATCTTCTGTAAACAATACACCAACAACATCAGTATCAATATTAACAACAACAACAAATAATAATAGTAATAATAATATTAATAGTAATAATAATAATAATTCAGTACCACAAACATTATCACCATCATTATCACAAAATCCAATGGGAATTAGTTCAGATTCATTATTAATGCAACGTCAATTACATAATTTTATACTTGGTGGATCAAGAACAACATCATCATTATCATTGAATGGTGGTGGTGGTGAGAATTCTACATCAAAGAAATTTAATTTTTGTGATATTGATAGTACACAAGCAGCTATTCAAATTACATTAATTGATGAGAAAGCATTTAGAATGATACCAATTTTTGAATTATTGAAAAAGAAATTCGTTAGACCTGATCTTTCACCAAACTTTCAATCTATGGTACAACTATTCAATAGATGGAGTTCTTGGGTTGGTTCAGAGATTTTAAATTGTACAACACCAGCATCACGTGCACTTGTAATTGAAAAATTCATAGAGATTGCTTTCATACTTTTAAATTTAAAAAATTTCCATTGTTGTTATGCTATCACTCAAGGAATTTATCATTATGCAATTAAAAGATTATATTTAACTTGGGATAAAATTTCAAAGAAATCAATGAATCAATTTGAAGAATTACAAAAGATTTTCTCAACTGAATCAAATCATAAAAATTATAGAGAAGTTTTAAATTCATCTTCACCACCTTTAATTCCATATTTAGGTTTATATACAAAAGATTTATTAGTTATTGAAGATTCAAATCCAACTTTAATTATAAATAATAATAATAATGATAAATCAAATAATAAATCAAATAATTTAGATAATAATGATAATAATAATAATAATGATGATGATGATGATGATGAAGAATATAAATCAACACAATTAATTAATTTTGAAAAATTAAGATCAATTCATTTAATTATAAAGAATTTAAGATTATATCGTTCAAATCCTTATCCAATGCCTTCAAATGTTGCATTACGTGATAAAATCTTATCAAGACCAATCTTAAATGATGATGAAATGTTTGATAAATCTTTATTATTAGAACCAAGAAGACAAACTGGTTTACCATTACCAAATATGAAAAATCAACAAATTATTAATAATTATAATCAACACCAACAACAACAACAACAAAAGGATCAATAATAAATTATTTAATTTTTTATTATAAATTGTATTATTTATATTTTATTATATTATATATTTTTTTTTTTTTTTTTTTATTTATTTATTTATTTTTTATATGTTTTTTTTATATGTTTTTTATATGTTTTTTATATGTTATTTTTTTTTTTTAAAAAAAAAAAAAGATAGAACTATGTACATGGTTTCCAAAAAAATTATTTTTTATATTTTAATTAAAGCTTCTATATCAAAGTTTAATTTTCAGCATCCACGTCAATTGGTGGAAGTTCAAGAGAAGACCAAGAGTAAGTTTGAATTTGATTTATACTTGGTAGACTTATTGAAGAAGTTTTCTTTGGTTTATTTAAATAGAATTCTCCAATTTCGGTATATATGGATGGAACAACACAGTCATCATTTAATTTATAAATTCTTTTTGATTTTGGTAATGGTGGTAATGATTTATTTTTTAATAAATTACAATAAAATGTTGATGGAGTTTTTTGAACTTTAATTTGTGTTGATGTTTGATTTTCAAAATTATTAAAATTATTATTATTATTATTGTTGGAATATATATTTTTTAAATAATTATTGTTTTTATTATAATATTGATTATCAGTAGTAGTATTATTATCAAAATAAACATTTAAATGTTTATAAAATATAGTTGATGAACTATTATGACTTATTGGAACGAAATATTCTGTTGAATTATTATTATTATTATTATTATTATTATTATTTTTATTATTTTTATTATTATTATTATTATTATTTATAAAATTATCTTCAATTTTCAAATTATAGTTATTGTTATTGCTATTACTTGAATTTAATTTTTTATTAATTGGTTTTCTAGTTTTATTTTGGAATTCTCTTTTTTTTAATTCTCTTAATATAGTTTGGAATTGTGTGTTATCACAATTTATTGAAATATTATTATTATTAGAATTATTGTTTTTAATACCAATATTGGTATTATTATTATTATTATTATTATTAGAAATATTGGTATTAGTACCATTTATAGGTTTTGAAAGTATTTTAAGATTATTTGGTAATATTGGTTGGTATTTATCCATGTTTTAATTTATATATAATTATTTGAATAATAAATGTTTTGTTTTTTTGTTTATTTTTTTTTTTTATTTTTTTAATAAATATATGTATATATAGTTTTTTTTTTTTTTTTTTATATTTTTTTTTTTTTATTATTATTATTATTTAAATAAATTAATTTATGAGTTTGTTATTTTTAGAATCTTGAAAAAAATGAATTGGATTTAAATTTAAACTAAAAAAAAAAAAAAAAAACCCCAAAAAAAAAAAAAAATTAATTTATTCAATGAACTTGTTGTTAAAAATGTAAAAAAGTTGTGGTTTTTAATCATGATTTTCATTAAAAAAGGAAATATCCCTTGATAGAAATAATAGACTAAAAACATGATTGGGTATTAAATTAGTTTATTATTTATTCACATCCAATAATAACCTTTTTTCTTTAGGAAATATCACAAATTAACCCACAATTTTTTTTTTTGGTCTCAAAGTCAACCTTACACAATCTGGTTTCGAGATTTTGAAGTTACTACTTTTTTCACACCAAAAATAATTTTCGTTAATGTGGTTATTTTATATTTTTGTTAAATTTGGAATTTTTTTTTATAATTACCCCTCAAATCTATCAATAACATTTTTATTGGGTGTGAATTTTTATTTTTAACACAAAAACAATTGAATTTTTCAAAAAAAAAAAAAAGATATTAAATCTTTTTTTTTGAGATTTATAAATTAAAAAAAAATCAATTTTTTTTAAAAATAAAAATAAAAAAAAAACCAAAAATAAATTTTTACTTTTTTTGATTAAAAATATTGATTTTTTTTTTTTTTTTTTAATCTTTATTTTTTTTTTTTTTTTTTTTTTTTTTTTTCTAAAATTTTTAAATCAAGAAATGATTATTACCAAAATTGTTTTTTTTTTTTTTTTTTTTTTTTTTTTTTTTTTTAAAAAAAAGAATTTAATCTTATTGAATTTAGATTTAAATGTGAGAATTTTGAAAGATTATCATTAAAAACCGATATGTATAGGGTGTTTGTTGGTAAAAAATTAAATAATTTTTTTTTTTTTTTTTTTTTTTTTTTTTTAATATATGTTATTTCTTTAAATTTATATTTTTTTTTTATATTTTCTTTTTTCAATTAAATTAATCTCATTTTTAAAAGTCTTCCATATCTTTATTTAAGATTTAATCAATTTTGTTTAATTTTTAAAAAACTAATATTTTAATTTTTTTTTTTTTTTTTTTGAATTTTAGATATTAATAATTATTTCCAAATAAAGAATATTTTGAGAAAATGAATAAAAGAATACACTAACTGCATTTTGTGCAACGCTCGAATTTTTTAAATCAAAATTATTTTCACCTGATGATCTTACTATAGTGTAAATCTACCATTTCGTCAAAATTCTATTTTATTGCCACTGTTTTTTTTTTTTTTTTTAAATTTTATTTTATTTTATTTTTTTTTTAATAAATCAATTTTTTTTTTTATAATAATAGTTTCAAAAAACCAAGAAAATAAAAAAAAAAAAAAAATTAATTAAAAAAACAATTTTACACAATTATTTTTAAAATAAATGAAGAAAAATAAAAAATAAAAATAAAAAACTATGTTAATTTAAAAACATATGTTCTATATTTAGTAAAAACAAATGAAAATAAAAAAAAAAAAACAGTTAAAACGATTATAAATATATTTTTTTTTTGAATTTTTTATTTTTTTTTATTTTTTTTTTATTTTTTATTTTTTTTTTCAAAAATAGTGTAATCTCAATTTTTTTTTTTTTTTTTTTTTTTTTATTTTTGAGTTGATTGGTTAATCGTTCTTTATACAAAATCATTTAAAAATAAAAAAAAAAAAATAATAATTAAAAATGCCCAAAGTCGAAAAAGATAAAACACCAAAACCAAAACCTTATGATGCAAAGAAATCATCGGGTGGTGAAAATTCATTAATAACATCATTTTTTCAAAAAGAAACTAAAATAAATGAAGAAGAAAAAGAAAAAAAGAAAGATATTAATTTCAATAGTGTAGTTGTCGATTGTAGTAGTGATAGCATTTCAAAAGCAACAGTTACAACAACAACAACAACAGAAACAACAGCAACAATAACAGCAACAACTTCAGAAACAACAAAACCAACAGTAATCACACCAAAACCAACACCAAAATCAACTTCAAAATCAAAATCAACATCAAAATCAACTCCAAAATCAACTCCAAAATCAACTCCAAAATCATCTAAAGCATGTCAATTTCACAGATCAAGACGTCATAAGTGTCCGGAAGATTGTAAAGATAGAATACCATTAGATAATAATAAAAATAAAAGTAATAGTAAAAATATTAATAATAAAAACAATGATAGTAGTATAAAAAATAACAATAATAATAATAATAATAATAATGAAGATGATGATAGTAATAATAATAATAATTATTTAGATGAAAATAATGAATATCCAGAAATTGAATTCTTAGGTACTAAATATAAAAATGATAAAAATGAAAATCTTATCAATAAATTTATTGAATCAAAAAAGAAATTTACAGAATCAAAAAATACAAACAATGATGGAGATGTTGTTAGTGGTGGTGGTAGTGGTGATAATGATGATGAAGGTAATAATAAAATACCTTCAAGAAAATCAATAAATTCTATGACACCAAAGAGACCAGCAAGATCATCAAAAAAAGTAGTAAATAAATTACCTATTGAAAGTTCTGATGACGATAGTTATCAGTCAGCATCCAGTGGTGATTCAAGTGATGATTATCAAACAGCATCTGAACATGAATCAGAATCAGAATCAGAACCAGAAATATATAAATCAGATGATGGTGAAGAAGAACAAATTGAACAAGAATTTAAGATACCAAGTAAGAATAATAAAAGATCATTAGCAAAAAAAGGAAAACCAACAACAGTAAAAAAAACAGCAGCTCCAAAAAAAGCAGCAACTCCAAAAAAAGCAGCATCAACAGTAGCAGGAGTAGCAACACCAAAAAGAGCGACACCAAAAAGAGCATCATCAACACCATCTTTATCAAGAGAATTATCGATTATTGAAGGTGCTGGTGGTGATGGTGAACCATCAAATAGAAATACGTTAAGTGTTTATGTACCAGCATATAATTTTGATAGAGTTCCAAATGAAGGTCTTTTCTATGGTACTGAATTACCAAATTTTGATAATAAACCAATACTTCATTTGAAGGAAGTTTTAAAACCATCATTCTCTTTCCTCAGTAAAAGAGAATCGAATGGGTATCATTGGAATCATGAAAAGAAATCATGTGAATTTAGATTCTCATCAGATAAAAACGATACAGCCGATCGTTCACTTTCACAATTTGAATCCATTCAAAATCCAACCGAATTTAGAAATAAAGATACATTAACTTGGTGTGGTGGTCATATTAGTGCTTTGGACTGGTGTCCATTGCCAATCGTTGGTAACAATTGTTCAACCACTAAACAATATTTAGCAGTTAGTGCTCATAAAGATTCAAAATCAACTCATCAAAAGAGAGAAGTTTATCAAGGTAAAAATATAATTCAAATTTATGAATATTCAATTAGACCTCATTTTAAATCAAATCATGATGATGACGATGAAGATGGTGAAGATGATGAAGATGGTAATAATAATAGCAATAATAATAATAATAATAATAATAAAAATGAAAACGAAAAAGAGAATGAAAGTGATGAAAATAAAACAAAAAAAAAAAAACCAGATTTTAATAAAGCTGAACATATTAATGCAACACCAAGTGATACAAGTTGTCCGAAATTAGTATACTCAATTACACATGAAGGTAATTGTTGTTGGGATTTGAAATGGATGCCATATGGTGGATATTATGAAGATAAGGAAACAAAGTCACCAATTAGATTGGGTGTTTTATCAGCATTATTAGGTGATGGTACTGTAAAGATTTGGCCAATTCCTCATCCAGATTTTGTTGAAAAACAATTCAATAATGATAATTCAAAAACTAAAACTCAATTAACCAAATTCTTAAAGATTAAACCAATCTTTGATCAATCATTAAATTTAAATGATCAATCATTAAATAACTATGAAAATTGTGAATTCATTTCAACACCTGCAAAAGATGAAAAAGATTTCTTTGGTACAAGTATTGCTTGGTCATCTTGTTTTGATGAAACTTCACCACCTTGGATTTTAATTGGTTGTTCAAATGGTTCCTCATTCATTTTCGATTTAAATTTAATTATTAAACAATATCAATTATCAATTGAAAATAATAATAATAATAATAATAATAATAATGAAAATAATAATAATAATGATGATGATAATGATAATTGTGAATTATATTTTGTTGAACCATTATTTAGTAATAATCAAAAGGATTATATTACAAGTGTTACATTTAATCCATTAGATAGGAATCAATTTTTAATAAATTATCAAAGATCAACTATATTTTGGGATAGAAGGAATTCTTCGTTACCAATATTTACCAATTCAAGAGATTTCTGTTCAAAGACTAAAATGAAATGGCCACAAAATTCAAATTTACCAGCAGTATTAATTTCTGAAGGTTCAAATATAAAGACTTTTAGTTTAATGAATCTTCAAAAATTTGGTTTACCTTGTCATGAAAATGATATTATGGATTTCGATCTCTCAAAGAATTTACATTATTGTGCAAGTGTTGATTCTGATGGTAAATTAACAATTTATCCAATTTCAAATGATAAAAGAAAATATAAATTTAAATCAAAATCAAATGCATTAATTCATTATGAATCTTTAAAATTAAAAAAACAAACTATTCAAAATAATGAAAATAATAATAATAATAATGAAGAAACTAGTGAAGAAACTAGTGAAAAAGAAAAACAAATTCAAGTATATAGAAATAAGAATAATAATGATGAAGCCTCAAAAGAGTCATTAGTATTTTTAAGTAAACCAAAAATGTTAAAAGAATTTCCAAATCAAAGAGCTGTTTTTGCTAATAAATCAATGTTTGTTTATAAACCAATAGAATCTTGTCATTTCCCTGATCCAAAAGTAAACCTAACAGTTGTCTCTTGGAATAAAAATACAAATTATTCAAATTGTTTAGCATTTGCTTCAAGTCAAGGTTTTATTCGTGTAATTGAAACTGATTATTAAATTTTAAAAAAATAAAATAAAATATAAAATATAAAATTTTAACATAAATTAATTAATTAATCAATTAATAAATAAATAAATAAATAAATAAATAAATAAATAAATTTCCAATTGGTGCATTTTTTGAATTGTGGTGAAAATTTAACATTTATTTTTTTTTTTTTTTTTTTTTTATCCTATTTACAATTTTTATTATTTTATTTGTTGATTATGATGGTGGAACTGGTGTTGTTGTTGTCGTTGTTGTCGTTGTTGTTGTATTTGAAGCAGATAAGGTTGGTGTATCTATCGACATTGGTGTACTTGTAGTTAATTTACTATTATTATTATTATTATTATTATTATTATTATTATTATTATTATTATTATTATTATTATTATTTTTTAATAAATTATATTTTTCTAATTTCTTTTGTAAAATTAATTTTTGTTTATCTAATTGTTGAATTGATTGATAGAGTGAAATTGCTTCAGTTTCTTTTTGTTTACAAGTGTCACGATATTTTTGAATATCAGTGATTACTTTTGTTCTTGCATCAATAATTTTATTTAACTCCATTTGCTCGGCAGTTGTCATTGGTGTATCACCAGCGATTTGCAATGATGGATTTAAAACTTCGGGTGGTTTATCTGGTAATTTAATTAGATTGTAAAATGATTCAGATGGGTCTTTAAATACTAACATATCCAATGATTCCGATACAACTGGATGTTTGGTTTTTAAATTACCATCGGGTGGATGTAATCTAAGTAAATGAAATAACTCTAATGGTTTTTCACTATTATCTGTAAAATAAATTGTAACTTTTAAATCAAATTCACCCCATCCCGTTTCACTAATTTCATATGGTGCTGATTCTACAGCTGTAATAGGTTCAAAAATTGTAATAATAATAATAATAAAAATAAAAAAAGAAATATTGTTAGAACTCTTTATATTATTTATTATTATTTATTTATTATTATTATTATTATTATTATTATTATTATTATTATTATTATTATTATTATTATTATTATTATTATTATTATTATTATTATTATTATTATTATTATTATTATTATTATTATTATTATTATTATTATTATTATTATTATTATTATTATTATTATTATTATTATTATTATTATTATTATTATTATTATTATTATTATTATTTTTGAAGATATTACCTCTATTTGGATTTTTAAAACTGTTATGTAAATGAAATACTACTTTTTTAATAAAAGGTAATTCTTCATTGTTCATACCTCTAATGTATGCTGTCCATCTGTGGGTATGAGTTAGACCATCTCCTTTTTTACCTAACCAATTAGAAATTGATCCAACAATAATAGGTCTTTCAAATTCACCTTTTATTACTCTTTTATTTGATACCATCACATAATAATCTAATTATATATATTAATGACAAAAAAAAAAAAAAATGAAATGAAATGAATAAAATTAAAAAAAAATTTTGAAACTAAAAAAAATTAAAAAAAAAAAAAAAATTAAATAAAATAAAAAAAAAAAAAATAAAAAAACTTTTTTAAACAATATTGTTCATTATTTTATTTAATTATGTTTAAATTTTATTTTATTTTTGTTGTATTTTATTTATTTATTTTTTTATTTATTTATTTTTTAAATTCCTAAAATAGACTAAGTACTCAATTAACAAATAATTATTTCCAAATTTAAAAAAAATAAAATTACTAATAATTAATTTATTTATTTATTTATAAACAAATTACAATCTAAATTGTTTGGTAAAAAAAATTTCTTTTTTTCTACTTTGAAATCACTCACTAAATTCATCTTCGCCTAAAGAATAATATTTTAAAAAAATTATTAATTTTTTTTTTAAATCTGGATTTAAATTTTTAAAAATGAGTGAAAAAAAATTAAATTTTAAAAATAATATTTTGATTGCCTTCTTTTTTTTTTTTTATATTTTATATCATTTTTTCTATTTTTGGGTGCTTTATTATAACACTAAATCCATATTAAAAATAAATAAAACTAATTGTTATGAAAAAAAATAAATAAATAAAACTTATCATTTTTTATTTATTATTTTTATTTTTTAACTAAAAATACCAAAATTTAAATTTTTGATTTTCTAATATTTATTTATTTTAAATTTTTTTTTTTTTTTTTTTTTTTTTTTTTTTTTTTTTTTTTTTTTTTTTTTTTTTTTTTTTTTTTTTTTTTTGGGATTTAATTATTTAAAAAAAAAATAATAAATAAATAAAGAATTAAGAATTTAATTTTATAAATTAAAATAAAGGTAGAATTTAATTTTCAGAATATTGATTTTTTTTGTTTTATTGTTTTTTTTTTCTTGTTTCTATTTTTATTAAAAAAAAAAAAAAAAACTCTTATTTTCCAAAATGATTTTCAGTTGTTTTAAAAAAAAAAAAAAAGATAAAACAATCAGACTAGATAATATTTTGAAAAAAAAAATAAATAATTTTTTGAAAAAACAAAAAAGGAGGAGGTATTAAAATCTTAATCTTTAATTTTTTTTTTTTTTTTTTTAATTTTTTTTTTTATTTTTTATTTTTTTTAATATCAGAATCCCCCAGACGAAGTGGTTGTTGAAAAAAAAAAAAATTCTATTTATTTTAATTTTCATTCCATTTTTTTTTTTTTTTTTCATTTTTAATTTCATTTGCACAAAAATTATTTATTTATTTATTTATTTATTTATTTTAATTTAAAATGTCAACTTTATATCAAATTTTCAAAGATACAACTTCAAGAGATAATAAAAAAAAATTGATAACAATTCCTATTGCCAAAGAGGATAGTCAATCATTTGGTTCACTCTCTATCACCTATCAAAAGTTTTTAAATGATTCAGTTAGCTTTGCAAATAAATTAATTGAAAAAGGTATTAAAACTGGTGATGTAGTTTCATTAGTTATTACAAATGGTTATCCAATTTTATCATGTTTCTTGGTAAGTTTTTTTTTTTTTTCCTTTTAAAAAAAAAAAAAAAAAAAAAAAAAAAAAAAAATATTAATTCTTTAAGAAAAAAAAAAAAAAAGGGATCAACATTTGCAAGATGTATTGCAGCACCATTAAATTCAGCATATAAGAGTGAAGAATTTAATTTCTATTATAAAGATATGGGAGCAAATATTGTTATTGTTCAAAAAGGGTTAAGTGAAGCATTGAAATCAGCCAAGGAATTAGGTATTAAAGTTTGGGAAATTGAAAATGTTGAAAATGAAAAGGAAGGTAAACTTTATTATAGAATTACAGATCCAAGCAATGGAGATGACTTGATTTTCTCAAGTGAAACAATTTCAGGAGAGGATGAAGGTGATAAAATTAAATTGGAGACTGTTCCAGATAAAGATGACAAAGCATTGTTTTTGCATACTAGTGGTAGCACTGGCAGACCAAAGGGTGTACCATTGACTCATGAAAATTTGGCAACCTCAAGTGCAAACATTTCCTCAACATTCCATTTAACCCCATCCGATTGCTCATATGTAGTCATGCCATTATTCCACGTTCATGGTTTAATTGGTGTTTGTTTATCAACATTCAATGCTGGTGCTAGTTTAGTTGTGCCACCAAGATTCTCTGCAAGTGTATTTTGGAGCCAAGTTAAACAATTCTCTGTAAATTGGTATAGTGCCGTACCTACAATTCATACAATTCTTTGCAACGTCGAGCAATCGGCCACATCCTCTGCATCCTCTTCCAACAAAGGGTTACTTAGATTCATTAGATCATCGTCGTCATCATTATCACCAACTTTATTAGAGACATTGGAGCAATTCTTTGGCTGTCCAGTAATTGAGTCCTACGGTATGACAGAGGCTTCCCACCAAATGGCATCGAACCCATTGCCACAAGACGGTCCAAGAAAGCCTGGTAGCGTCGGTAAGGGATTCAATGTTCAAATTAGTATTGTCAATGACAATGGCGAGCATCAAAAACAAGGTGATGTAGGTGAAGTTTGTATCAAGGGCAAGAATGTTATGCATGGTTATCATAATAATCCACAAGCAAACATTGATAACTTTACAAAGGATGGTTGGTTCCTCACTGGTGATATCGGTTATTTAGATCAAGACGGCTACTTGATTCTCAAGGGTAGAAAGAAGGAAATCATCAATAGAGGTGGTGAGAAAATCTCCCCATTGGAAGTTGATAATGCTCTCTTGGAAAATGATAAAATTCTCGAAGCTGTTTGCTTTGGTGTACCAGATGAAAAGTATGGCGAAGAGATTTGGGCTGCCGTCATCCCAAAAGTACCTCAATCAATTACAGTCGAAGAAATCACCCAATTCCTCCAAAAGAAATTAATCTCTTTCAAAGTGCCAAAGAAAATCATTATCACTGATAATTTCCCAAAAACTGCTTCAGGTAAAATTCAAAGAAGATTCATTGCAGATTTCTTTTTAAAACAACAAAATCAATAAATTAAATTTAAATTATAAAAAAAAAATTTTTTTTTTTTTTTTTTTTTTTTTTTTTTTTTTTTTTAATTCATTTATTTTTTAACATTTATATATAAATTTTTATTTTTTATTTTTTATTTTTTTATTTTTTTATTTAAACAAATATGGAAATTTTTATTTTTATTTTTTTTTATTTTTTTTTTATTTTTTTTTTATTTTTTTATTTTTTTATTTTTGGATTAACAAAATTTACTCACCTAATTTAGATTTTTATTTATTTTTTTAATTATTTTTTTTTTTTTTTTTAAATTTTTTTTTTTTTTTTTTTTTTTTTTGAATTTTTTTGAATTTTTTTAATTTTTTTTTTTTTTTTTTTAATTTTTTTTTTTATTATTTCAAAATTTTCCACACTAGTATCAACAAAAAATAAATTCTTTTTATTTGTTTTATATTAGTGTTTTTTTTATATTCTTTATATTTTTATAGGGCCTTTTTTTATAATGACAGAAGAACCACAAGTATCAGTAGGAGTAGTAGAAACACAACAACCAACATCGCAACAAAGAAATAGTTCCAATAGTAGTAGTGACAACCATAACAGTAGTAGTTTTAGAGGTGGAAGAATGGAAGAGAAATCTCACACTGATATGATTAATGAATTTAGAGCAAAGTTAGCAACTTAAAGACCAACGATGCAATTATCATAAAGGATTTAACTCAATTATCAGCAATCTATAAAGTTATAGCTAATGAAATTGCCACAATGGTAGAGGAAAAAATAAAAGAGGTAATTATTTTAAATAACAGTAAAAAAAAAAATAAACAAATAAAACAAAACAAAACAAAACAAAACAAAGAAATACAATTTTATAATAATAAAAAAAAAAAAAAAAAAAAAAAACAAAAAAAAAAAAAAAAAAAAAAAAAACAAAAAAAAAAAATTATAATGAGAAATAAAAACCATTTATTTCTTTTTTTTTTTTTTTTCTTATAATTTAAATTGATTTTTCTTTTTTTTTTTTTTATATATATATGAGATTGTAACGATAAATAAGTAATATATGTATATTACATAAGTAGATTCTAATATTTGATTTTGTTTTATTTTTTAATTTTTTTTTTTTTTTTTTTTTTTTTTTTTCTCTCTATTTTAATTTTTTATTTTATTTTATGTTTTTTTTTTTTTTTTTTAATTTTATAATTTTTTAAAATTCATTTAGAGTGCATTACCAAAAACAAAATTATGTTCAATTTACCTTTTAGACTCGTTGAATAAAAATGTTAGCAAAGTTTACAATTCCATATTTTCAAAGAATATTGTCGATATCTATGTAAGCTCATTCCAAGGCTTTGACGATCAAACCAAGTCATCAATGTTAAACCTTTATAATATTTGGAAAGAAAGATCCTTGGTCAATTCTGCTCTTTTAACTCAAATTCAACAACAACTTTCAAGTGAATTTGAAAGAATTGCTATTATGTTCCCAAAAAAGCAAAGTGGTAGCAACAACACTAGCACCAGTAGCAGCACTAGTAGCAGACCACTCCCTACTTCAAATAAACCAACCTACCAACAGCCAACACAACAACAGCCAATTCAACAACAACAACAACAACAACCAATGCAACAACAACAACAACTTCAAAATAGAGTTAGTCCAACCCCTCAACACCAAGTTAATTTCCAAGGTAATCCAAATCAACAACAAAGACCATCCATTAATCAACAACAACAACAACCACCATTCCAAAACCAAGGTAATAATAACCCAAACCAACAACAAAGACCATTCAACACTCAAAATCAAATGCAAGGTAATCCAAACTTTCATCAACAACCACAACCAATCGATCCAAGATTTAAAGGAAGCGCTCCTCAAAATTTTGGATTTAATAATAATAACAATATGAATAATAACAATAACAATAATAATAATAATATGATGAATAATATGAACGGTATGAACGGTATGAATAATAATAACAATAATATGAATATGATGAATGGAATGAATAATATGGGTAATATGAACAATATGAATATGATGAACAATAATCAAAACATGATGAACAATATGAACAACAATAGAATGATGAACAATAATCAAAATATCATGAACAATATGAATAATAATCAAAATATCATGAATAGAAACCAAGGAATGAATTCAATGAACCTCAACAACAACAATAACAATAATATGCCAAATAACT
>NC_007089.4:2231760-2251760 GCF_000004695.1 Dictyostelium discoideum AX4 | reverse complement strand
TGCCAACTCAATCTCCACTGGATTACCAAATTTATCAGGTGGCAAAATTAATACCAACGTTTACTCTTCACTTGGTAACATTGGAAGTGGAATGAATGGTTCTAGCACAAAGGATGATTCTGTTTCACCAACAAAGAAATCAACCGACCATCAACCAAGAAAACCAATGACCAAATCAGTATCAATGAGTTCAATTGGATTGAACAATCAAGATCCAAAGTGTACAAGTTTGGAAGAGATCACTGGTCAAATCTATCATCTTACCAAGTATCAAGCTGGTTGTAGATTCCTTCAAAAGAAATTGGAAGAGAAACCAGACTCTGAACATGTAACATTGATTTTCAACGAGGTATTTGATCATTTGAACGAATTGATGATCGATCCATATGGTCAATACTTGATTCCACAATTGATGAAATATTGCGACAACAACCAAAGAAGACAAATCGTCGACAAAATCGCTCCAAGTGTAGAGACCTTTGCCTGTCATGTCTATGGTATTCATGGTATTCAAAAGCTACTTCAATACCTCTCACCCGATCAAGTCGAATCCATCATTGCCTCCATCAAGGGTAAGGTAATACAATTATCAAAGGATAACAAGGGTAACTACTTGATTCAATCATTTTTGAAACAATTTTCACCAGAGGTCAATCAATTTGTTTGTGATGCAATCATGGGTAATATTGAGGAGATTTGTACCCATAAAGTTGGCTGTACAGTCGTCAATCGTTGTATCGATAATGCCAATCCTGAGCAACTAGAGAAATTGGTCGATAAAATCACTGAACATTCCCTCAAATTGGTACAAGATCAATTTGGCAACTATGTCGTTCAACATCTCCTCTCAAAGAATAAAGCTTACTCTTCAAAATTGATTGTCTCACTCAAAGATAACATTGCTGAATTATCCATCCAAAAGTTTAGCTCCAATGTCATTGAAAAGTGTTTACAATTGGCTGATACTCCAACCTATGAATTGATCATCAAGGCTTTGACAGAAGCTGATATCCTCAGTTTGCTTCAAGATAAATATGCCAACTTCGTGATCCAAACCGCTTTGGACGTCAGTAATGATACTCAACACGCAAAACTTGTAAAAATTATTGTACCCTACATTCATCAAATTAAGACTCCTTACGTAATTCATATTCAAAAGAAGATACTTCAAGTTTAAAAAAGGATAAATGGAAAAGTAAAAAAAATAAAAAAAATAAAAAAAATAAAAAAAAAAAATAATAAAAAAAAATTAAAAAAAGAAAAAGAAAAAAAAAATAATCAATACAAACCCTTTTATTTCAAAACATAATCAAATAGTACTATCAAATATAATTCATTTTTACAACTTTTTAGTTTTTTTTTTTTATCATTTATTCTATTTTTAAATAAAAGATAAAACATTTATAAAAAAATTCTTTTTTTATTTTTTTCATTTTGAGATTTTTTTTCTAGGTTTTAGTTTTTTTTTTTTTTTTTTTTTCCAGGTTTTGGTGTCTTTTTTTTTTTTTTATTTTTAAAAAAAAAAAAAAGTTATATCTTTCCACTCTAATTATCTTAGGAGTACTCCAAACTTAATCGCTCCTATTTATAAAATTTTTTATTTTTTATTTTTTATTTCTTTTTTTTTATTATTATTTATTTTTACAACTAATTAAATGACTATATTATAATATCTTTATCTTCTGGTTCTAATAAATTGCTTTCTTCATCTTTCTTTTTAGTAGTTGGATGATTATGATGATGATCTGGTGATAGTAAAGGTAAAATAAAAGTTTCTCTGGTATCTGAAATAACGTCTGATATATTTGTAACATTTGTAAAAAAATTCTATTAAAAGGAATTAAAATTAGTAAATCATTTTATATATATACATATTTTTTTTTTTTTTTTTTTTTTTTTGATATTTACTTTTATTATAGGTGTAATATTTGTTTTTGGGTTATTGAAAAATGTTTTTGTAGTTTTATCATAAATGAATGGAACTTTATGTGGATCTCTAAACTCTTGGTAATTAAAAAAGAAGTGGTGACAAATCGCTAAAATCACCATTTCCACACAAGTAATAAAATCTTGAAGTGCTGAAGATATATTATCAACAGACCAACTACCAATTGGTGATATAACTCCAAAATATACTAAAAATGAAATTGCAATACTTTGCCAAAAACTAAATTGAAATAAAATAAATTGATTAAAATTAATAATGAAATAAAGATTGAGAATTGAAACAGAAAATTGAAATTGAAATTATCAAATGAAATTATCAATTGAGATTGAAATTATCAATTGAAATTGAGATTGAAATTATCAATTGAAATTGAAATTGAAATTGAAATTATTAATTGAAATTATTAATTGAAATTGAAATTATTAATTGAAATTGAAATTAAAATTAAAATTGAAATTAAAATGAATTAATAAGAAAGAAATCATATCTTAAAGAATTAGTTGATATTATAAAATTGACTTACCTGAAAAACAAAATACTCTTTATACATAAAAATTTACCCAATGGTTTAAATGGTTTTAATTCTTCCTCCATTGCTTTATAATATAATACTAAAAAATACAAACTCAACTATAAGAATTATATGTATGTATGTATGTATGTATGTTATTTTATTTTATTTTATTTTATTTTATGTTATTTTATGTTATTTTATGTTATTTTATGTTATGTTATGTTGTGTATATTAAAATAAATGATTAGTTAGAATTACAATTGAAAATAAAGTAAAAATCCTAAAGGATTTAAAAAAATTAATAGTAGTTTTCAACTTACACCGACTGAAATATTTTCAACGACTGTTAACCAAACATAACCTGTTCCAACTTGAAATTTACCTTCACCATATTTATGTTGAGTTTCTAAAACCAAAGATATGATTGCAACAATTGGCTTGATGAATACAAATTGTAAAACAAATCTTTTACAATTGGTAAGGAAACCACGATCCAACTTAATTTTTGGTAAACAAGTTAAAGGAAATGGATGAGGTAATGGTTCTTTGCTATGAAGTAACTCTACTAAATCAAAATCTCTTTCTATATATGCTACAATAAGTGAAAAAAAACAATATAATACATATGCTTCATATGTATCTCTAACAACATCAAAGTATAAACTTAACTCTACAAATCTTAATGATAACCAACTATCTACTGAATAAATCTTTTAAAAAAAAAAAAAAAAAATTGATTAATTATGGCATTAGTTATTATTATTAAACTAGTATTTTTAGGTATTATACATACCGGTACCATAATTAATATTCTAACTATATATTTTTGTAATTCTGGGTTTGTATAATTTCTTAAATGTTTATATATAAGGTAAAATGATAATAAAATTGCAACACCACTGCATACTCCCGCAACTATCCACATTAAAACTAAATGGCATGGATATCATTTTTTTTTTTTTTTTTTTTTTTTAAAAGAAATACATAAATTTGTTATGTTATATTAGTTAGTTGTATGTTTGCAAAGGATCTATTATTTATTTTATTTTATTTGTTTATTTTATTTATGTTTTATTTGTTTTATTTATTATTATTTAACAATTTCTAGTGCAATGTTTTTTTTTTTTTTTTTTTTTTTGTGTTTCTATTTATTTTATTTTGTTTTATTTTATTTTAATTTTATTTTTTTTTTTTTTTTTTTCTTTATTTTTTTCTTTTTTTTTTTTTTTTTTTTTTGTTGTGTGTGAATTCACATTCAAAAGGTCATTTATTAATCTTTTAAAAATGAATACTAAAAAAACACTAATAATAGTATTGTGGTGTGGTATTATTATTATTTTTATTTTATTTTTTTATTTATTCATTATTATTTTTTTGAGATTTAAGTGAGTTGTGTTCTTGTGTTTATTAATTTTCTAAGCATACCCCACCAAACTCATCATTTTATTTTTTATTTTATTTTTTTTATTTTTATTTTTTTTTTTTTTTTTTTTTTTTTTTTTTTTTTTTTCCTATTTCAAATTATAACCAAAGGCATATAGATTATAATAAGAATATCTGCACCACAAAAATAATATAAAAAAAAAAAAATTTTAAAAAAGAAACAATTCTATCAAATTCGGTCTTGTACTTTAATCTCAAATTTTCATTTTTTTTTTTTTTTTTTTTGTTTTTTTAAAAAAAAAAAAAAAAAAATTAATTTTAATAAAAAAAATTAATTTTAAATTTTCATCAAACTTTTGGCCGATCACAAAGGCCATTGGTAATAATCCTCCTACTTTTTTTTTTTAAAAAATATCTTTTTCTTAAACAAAAATTCAAGCAAATGTTTTTTACTTTTTTTTTTTTTTTTTTTTTTTAAATTATTAATAGAATAGATTTTAAAAATTAAAAAGTAAAATATTAAGTAAAATAAAAAAAAAAACAAAAAAAGGAAAAAGAAAATAAAAAAAAACAAAAAAAGGTAAAAAATCTACACATATTGTTTTTTCCCGCCAATTTTTATTATTTTGTTTTTTTTTTTTTTTTTTTTTTTGAAAATTAATTAATGTTTTTTAAATTTTTTTTTTTTTTTTTTTTTCTTTCTTATTAAATTTTAAAAAAAAAAAAAAAAACAATAAAATAAATAAATAAATAAATATGTCAAAATATAGTTTTCCAATATTAGAAGATGATGAAATAATAACAAGTCTTGATGAAATGGGACATAGATTTACAATGGAAGAATTAAATCGACCGACATCAGCAATGATAAGAGAATTTTGTGAAAATATTTTAGTTACATTTACAGGCTATAATAAATCAACGAGTCATCATCCCAGTCAATATGGTATGGATAAGTTAACACAAGGTATTGAACTATTTACACAAGATGGAGCCATTGGAGAGATAACATTCCTTAGAGCAATGTCAAATCTGATGAAAGTGGTCGGACTATTCGATTTCACCTATAAAGATATCTACAATCCAAAAGCGGCAAGAGTAAAGAAAATCTTTAGTGGCATAATTAACCTTGGCAAATTTATGGAACTAAAGATATCGATCTACTCTGATCTCGATAAATTAAATAAATCAAATTGTGAAAAACGTGATATCACACTTGGAAAAGAACAAAAACTATTGGAAGAATTGGAGAATAAAAGGATGAAAAAGCACGAAAAGGACCTCATTGTAAATGGATTGATAGAACAACACCAACAAGACGATCAGCGTTTAAAACAAGCCAATCATTATCAAAATGAGCAATGTAAAATCATCTTGAATAAAACTAATAAAAACGAATCAATCAAGCAGGAAATCCTTAATTTAATCTCCTCCATTGAGAATACGATTGAGGAGTGCGCGAGAATGCAAGTATTGATAGTACCATCACCCGATAAAATTAAAAAGGTGCTATATGATATGAAACAGAAATTGGCACTTAAAAAAGAGGGTTTGAAGGAATTTGAACCCTCAATGTCAAAACTTCAAAATAAATCCAAACAATTGGAAAAAATAAATAAAAATATTCGCACCACTCTTGAATTGGTTGAGACTTATCAAAAGGAGAATAAACTGTACAAGTCCACTAAAAAACTCTCAAAAGAGGCTACTAAAGTTAACCAAGATCAAAATAGACAAATCAATGAATTGGATATAGATATTAGAAAGTTTAATGATGATCTACTATCACTCGATGAATCACTTAAAAAGAATAGGGATAACTATATAACAAAGAAATCTGAATTAATCAATTTACAAAGTGAATTAAAAAATCAAAAAGCAATCATTGAAAAAGAAAGAGAATCAACTCAAATTAAAATTGATCATTTAATTAAAGAATTAGATATTGTTAGAACTTCAATCGCTAAATTAAAATCAAATCATGAAAAAGAAAAAAGAGAAATATTTAAAAGTTTTTCAACTTTAGTTGATTCAATTCATACATATCATTTACAATTATTTAATTTAATGGAAAATAATAATTTAATTGATTATCATCAACAACAACAACAACAACAACAACAACAACAACAACAACAACAACAGCAGCAACAAGATCATAATTAAAATAATAAATAAATAAATTGTATATAAAATTGAAAAAAAAAATAAAAAAAAAAAATAAAAATTATTATTATTATTTTCAGATTGCTAAATTAGATAATAATATATTATCTTTTTTTTTTTTTTTTCTTTTTTTTAAATTTTAATTTTATTTAAAAAATATTTCTGTTTTTATTATTTTTTTATTCTGTCTTTTATTATTTTAAATTTTTTTTTTTTTTTTATTTTTTAAATTTCAAAAAAAAAAATATTAAAATAAAATAAAATAAAAAAAAAGCTTTTGTTATTTGAAAAACTAAAAAAAAAAAAAAAAAAAAAGAAAAAAAAAAAAATTTGGTAATTATTTTCAATTAATTAATTAATAATAATTATTACATACATAATTAATATTTTTTACAAATATGTAAAATTAATAATTATCTGATTTTTTAAATATCAAAAAAGATCATTCTCTTGATCTGGTAAAAAATTCAATATTTAATTTAAATTAAAAAAAAAAAAAAAAAAAAAATTTACACAATTTTGTGAGTGAATTAAAAAACTGAACAAAGGGTTACTTTTAAACCATTTTTATTATAAATTTTTTTTTTTTTTTTTTTTGAATTTTTTTTTTTTTTTTTTAATTTTTTTTTTTTTTTTTTGAAGGATATTTTTTTTTTTTTTTTTTTTTTTTTTTTATTATTTTCCTTCCACACAATTATTCATAAATAAAAATGGTAAGGACCTTATCAATTAATCATTATTATTTAATAAAACTTTCAACTTTTAATTTAATTTTTGTGAATTAAAATTAAAATTAAAATTAAAATAATAATAATAATAATAATAATAATAATAATAATAATAATAATAATAATAATAATAATAATAATAATAATAATAATAATAAATAATTAAAATGAAAAACTTTTAAATTAAATCAAAATAATAAAAAAAAAAAAAAAATATTTTAAAATACTAATTAAACAAATAATAATAATAATAATAATAATAATAATAAT
This sequence comes from Dictyostelium discoideum AX4, assembly GCF_000004695.1. Lineage (NCBI taxonomy): Eukaryota > Evosea > Eumycetozoa > Dictyosteliales > Dictyosteliaceae > Dictyostelium > Dictyostelium discoideum. The sequence continues at coordinate 2,244,751 of NC_007089.4, read as the reverse complement.
AATTAATTAGGCATCACAAGAAAGTTTAACTGAAGAACAAATTGCTGAATTCAAAGAAGCATTCTCTTTATTCGATAAAGATGGTGATGGTTCAATTACCACCAAAGTATGTATTATTTTTTTTTTGAAAGTTAAAATAAAAAGGAATCAATTTAAAATTAATAATTATATTTAATTACATTTTAAAATTGAAGGAATTAGGTACTGTTATGAGATCATTAGGTCAAAACCCAACTGAAGCTGAATTACAAGATATGATCAATGAAGTTGACGCTGATGGTAATGGTAACATTGATTTCCCAGAATTTTTAACCATGATGGCTCGGTATGTTTTTTTTAAAAATTAATTTTATCATTTTTTCAGTTTTTTCAAATTTGAAAGTGGTATATTAACTTTTTTTTTTTTTTTTTTTTCTCTCTTTTTTTTATTTTATTTTTAAAAATAATAGTAAAATGCAAGACACTGATACTGAAGAAGAAATCCGTGAAGCATTCAAAGTTTTCGATAAAGACGGTAACGGTTACATCTCAGCTGCTGAACTTAGACACGTTATGACCAGTCTTGGTGAAAAACTTACCAACGAAGAAGTTGATGAAATGATTAGAGAAGCTGATTTGGATGGCGATGGTCAAGTTAACTATGACGAATTTGTTAAAATGATGATTGTTAGAAATTAAGAAAATTTAATATTAAAAAAAAACAAAAACCTTGAAAAAAAAAAAAAAAAACAAAATAATATATTATAAATAAAAAAACCCATCTATATTAATGTAAAAATATCTAAAAATAAAAAACACTTCATTAAAAAGAGTTTAATTTATTTACTTTTTTTTTATTTTTTTTTTTTATTTTATTTTCTTCCTTCCTAAACCAAAGTTTCTGACTTTTTTTATAAAAAATCTTTTGGTTTTTATTTTTTTTATTTTATTTTATTTTTTTTTTATTTTTTTAATTCACACACCACTAAATAAGAAAAACCATTTTTTTTTTTTTTTTTTTTTCAATACTAAAAATGCAATTCTTTTTAGCCATAATCCTCATTTTGGCTATAAATAGTTTTGTTGAATCATCGTCATCATCATCAGTACAACAATGTTTTTCAAAAGGATCAGAAGGATTTAAAGGGGTCACATATGAATATATTGACTCTGCATATAATGCAAACTATATGAACCCTTTAACTGACCAATTGGATCAAATGACATTCTATGAAGCAGGTTTATTTTCAGCTGATTATATTAATGGCCAAGTATTTTACCAATATAGAAGAAATGAAAATTCAATTTGGGAAGAAGGCAAATTAGTTGCATTTAAATCAAATGTAATTATGTTTATTTATTAATTAATATTATTTTATTTTATTTTATTTATTTAATTTTTTTTTAATTTATTTTAGGGAACTCAATATTTTTTGGATAGCTTAGATGGTGGAAATTGTTCAGTTGGAAAGATTGATCCAGAAACTCAATTTACTATACCACCATTAGATTTAGTTAGTCAAGGTACAATGGGTGGTGTTAATGTTGATTTTTTAGAATATCCTCAAACTAATAATTATACTTCAAATACTTTAATTGTAAATTCTGATAATTGTTATTTTATGTCTTCAAATTGTCATAATACTCCATTATATCCAGCCGGATTTTCATTAATTACTTTTTATAATTTTATGGATGAACCAGATTCTCAATTATTCCAATTACCACCACAATGTTGGAATTTGAATTTAGATTCAACTCAATCAATTCAAAAATATTCTAAATCAATTTCAAATATTTTCCCAAATATTGGAAAATATTAAATTTAATTTTCTTAACTTTTCTTTTTTTTTTTTTTTTTTTTTATAAACATAAAAAATAAATAAGTAATTTTTGGAAAAAAATAAATAAATAATTTTGTAATTTGGGAAAAAAAAAAAAAAAAAAAATTGTGTACATTTTTTTTTTCAATAATTTTTTTTCTCTTTTTTTTCCCTTTTTTTTTATTTATTATTTATTTATTAATTTTTAATTTTTTTTTTAATTTAATAATATTGACATATAAATAATATTATTAATTCTTTTTTTTTGCTCAAAATTCAATTTTTAAATTTTTTTTCATTTTTTTTTTTTTTTTTTTTAATTTTTTTTTTTTTTTTTTTTTTTTTTTTTGTCGTGAATTCAATTTTTTTTTTTTTTAATTTTTTTTTCTTTTTTTTTTTAGTGTGAAGTTTATAAATATAATCAAAAATGACATCCACAAACATGTATGTTATTTATTTTTTAATTTCATTTCATTTATTTCTTGAAAAAAAGAAAAAGAAATAAAAATAAAATAAAAATAAGAATAAAATAAATTTTTTTTTTGATTAACTAATCAATTCCCATTCATATTAAATATAGTGATAACAGAGTACCAATTGAAAAAACCATTGAAGTCATCGTTAAGAATGATAAAGGTGAAGAAGTTAAAGTTATTAAAAGATATCAAGAATATCAAATCACTGTAAAGAGAAATAGAAAGGTTGATGAAAGAAAGAAATGGAAAAAATTCGGTGAATGTGATAATAAAACTGGTTTAGAAAATACTGCATATGGTGATGAACAATTCTTAGTATTAACTAGAGGTGCTGAAGTTGTATGTTATTATTTTTTTTAATTATATATATATTTGTTTATTTATTTATTTTTCATATTTATTTAACAATTTTATTCATTTACTTTGGGTTTCAACCATATATATAGAAAGAAGAAGAGAAAGATGTTGTTAAATGTAGAATTTGTAAAAAGAACCATTTCACTACAAAGTGCCCATACAAGGATGCCTTAGAATTAAGTAAGATTTATTATTATTTGTTTATATAATCTCTAGCATACAAGAGATGAGGACAGGCAAAACAAATTTAGGTATTCAGGTATTCAATATTACAAATGTCAACTATCATTTTAAATCAATTCCATTTCATTTATTTCAAAATAAATCAATCTTCCCCTCCTCCTCTTCAATAATAGTAAAAAAAGTAATAAAGAAACAGATGCATTAAATGTTGGTTCAACAAACAACAGAATTAAAAATTTAGGAATTATGAGAAGAATCTATTATAATAATTGGATAGAATGATGATAGATCAATAGAGATAATACATACATTTAAAAAAACAATTCAAAAGAAAATAATTATTATATGCGCCTGTAGCCTCATTCTCTTTTAACTTTTATTATTTTATTCGCTAATCATATGTTATTTTTTTTATTTATTTTTTTATTTTAGCCACTCAACCACAAAAATCAGAAAAAGAAGAGAAACCAATTTCAAACAAATACATTGCACCAAACTTAAGAGGTGGATACACTGGTTCTGCACCAAGTGGTAGTGATGTACCAAGTATTATGGTTTCCAATCTTTCACAAAATGCAACCGAAAAAGATCTTTACGAATTATTTGGTCAATTTGGTCCAGTTAGCAGAGTTTCAATTCCAAAATCAATGGAAGGTTCATCAAAGTATGTGTTTTATTATATTTTTTTTAGATATATATATATATAAAGGAGAAAGATTTCAAGCTCTTATATATTTATGTTTTACTAACCATTATCAAATTTAATTCATTCATTCATTTTAAAATTAATAGGGGTTTTGCCTACGTTACCTACAATCATCTTGATTCAGCTGAAAAAGCTTTGAAACAACTCAATGGTCACAGATACGATTACCTTGTTTTGTCTCTCGAATTCGCCAAGAAAAAGAGTCTCAATTAAATACTTTAAAATATTTATATATTAAAATATATATAGGTAGTAAAAAAAAAAAAAAAAGAAAAAAAAGAATAAAAAAAAAATATAAAAAAAAATATATAAAAAAAACAAACAGAGGAAACTTTTTTTTTAAAAATATATAAAAAAAAAAAAAAAAGTTTAACTTTATAAAATTTATTGGTAAAACCAATTGTTTAATATTATTTTTTTAAAAATAATGGTATTATAGATTCAACAGATAACATTGAAATTGTTGATGGATTAAGGAAACAAAGTTTCCACCTGAAATCAGATGATTCTTGTGATTCTGGTACTATAGATTCAAAAATAATTGAGCTTTTAAAATTTTTTATAGCTGAAATATGTTCATTAACTCCTAAATCACCTATTTTTAATTGATTATTATTATTATTATTATTATTATTATTATTATTATTATTATTATTAAGTATTAGTTAAATTATAGAGTTTTTTTGGAAAAAAGTAAAAAAAATAATTAATTATTACCATTAAAAGTAAAGTGAAAAGTTATAAATATTTTATTGGCAGAATATGAAATGTAACCTCTTTGAGTTGAAATGAAATTTGTGATATTGAAATGATAGTTTACATTTAATTGATCATATTCTGATAAATGATTGGAACAAGTTGATAATATTTTAAATAACCAAGTTGAAGTGATCTCTTTTAGTTCAAGTTGATCACGTTTATTTAAAACTTTAAAGAAATTGATGAGTTGTGATTGTACTTGTTTTTCAATTACTTGTTTATCAATCCATTTATCGCAATCTAATAAATAGTTGTAACGATATTCTTGAGGTTTTAAAAGCAAATATTTCTCTAATGGATTAATAATCTTTGCTATTTTATTAACTCCAATCATTCTAATATATGGTGAATAATTTAAAACACTATCTCCCCAATCTTTTGATGACTTTTCTGGAAATTCTGATGATTTTAATATTGATTCTCTTTGATTTTCATTTTCATATAAATCTTCTTCAAACATAGCTATAATTTCTTTTTTAACTGATTCGGTTTTTTTTAAATTATTATAATTATTATTATTATTTTCATTTTTATTTTCTATATTTCCTATATTTTCATTTTTTAAAAAATTATTATTATTATTATTATTATTATTATTATTATTATTATTATTATTATTATTATTATTATTATTATCATTGTCAGTTGTAACTTCATTATTAATTTTTATATTGCGATTATTTTTAATGTTTATATTTCCACTATTAATTCCATTACTGGATGTTGATAGAAAACATTTAGTATAATGGTTTATTATTGGAAATGATTTTTTATAATAATATATCTGTCTTATCATTGTTTGGTTGTTTAAAAATAAATTTTTCTTTTTTTTATTGAAAACTCTGAAAAATTAAAATTAAATTTTTCACAAGACAATTTAATGTCTCGTATTTTTTTTTTTTTTTTTTTTTTTTTTTTTTTTTTTTTTTTTTTTTTCATTTTTATTTTATTTTCATTTTTATTTTATTTTTATTTTTATTTATTTATTTTTATTTTTATTTCTATTTTTATATTTCTATATCTATTTTATTTTTATTTATTTATTTTTTTAATAATGAATTGATTTTATTTATTTTTAATATGAATTTAGTTTACAAAAATTTAGAACTCAAAAATACACAAAATAATATAAAATATAAAAAAAGTAAATTTAACTATTCTTTTTTTTAATTATTAATTTTTTTTTTATCTAAAATTTTATTTTTAGGATTTAACTATTTATCATTCATTTTTCATAATTATTTTTTATTTTGAAGAACAATGAGTAGGGAATAAATATATTTTAGTTTTTTAAAATTCACAAAAAAAAAAAAAAAAATATTAAAAAAAAAATATAATGATTACACTCATTTTTATATTTTATATCATTTTGTGTATTTTTGAGTGTTCTATTTATCTATACTGAATTCATTTTAAAATAAATAAAATTAAATCATTGTAAAAAATAAAAATAAAAATAAAATTTTTTTTAAATATTTTTATTTCCATTTTATTTTTATATTTTTATTTTTATTTTTTACTAAAAGAGAAATGAAAAATTATAAATATTTTTTTTATTTTTTTTTTGTTAATTAAACCTTAATTACAAATTCATTTTTAATTAAATTACATTATGATTTCAGAAAAAAAAATTTTTTTTTTTTTTTATTGGGTGCTAAAAGATATTTTAAAAAAAAAAAAAAATACCAATAGTTTTTTATTTTAAAATAATTTTTAAAAATCAAAAAGTGTAATAAAAAAATTATTAAAATTTAAATATTTATTATTATATTTTAAATTTAAATTGGTCAAAAAAAAAATTGTATTTTTTTCCAGAAAATGCTGAAAGAATAAAAAATAATCTTTAAAAACATTCAATCATTTAATAGTTTATGGAAGAGTATATTTTTTTTTTTTTGTTATTTTCTTTTATCATTACGGTCCAATCTTTTTTTGAATTGAAAATATTTTAAAATGGTCAAACTAAATTATTTCAATTTAAATTTCTTATTTAAATAAACAACAATTTTAAAAAAGTATTAAGTTTTTTTTATTTTTTAATTTTTTTTAAAATTTTTTATATTATTTAATTTTAATTAATAATAAAAATGGATTCACAAAAAGATAAAAAAGTTTTCTATGTCACAGGAGCATCAAAGGGTTTGGGTTTATGTCTTACAAATCAATTATTGAAAAATGGATTTTATGTAGCTTCAACTAGTAGAAATAAGGAAGGCTTAATAAAAAGTGTTGATGAGGAAGTTAGAAATTCAATAAACTTTTTACCATTACAAGTTGATGTAGGAGACGAACATTCAGTTCAAAAATCAATTGATGAAACAATTTCAAAGTTTGGAAGAATTGACATTTTAATTAATAATGCAGGTTATGGTATTCAAGGAGCAACTGAAGAATTTTCAGAAAGTGATATTAATGTAAATATTAATATTAACCTTAAAGGAGTTTTGAATACAATAAGATGTGCTTTACCACATTTACGTGCTAATAAATTCTTTGATGATGGTCCACGTATTATTAACATTTCATCTATTGCAGGTAGTTATTACTTAATTTATTATTATTATTATAATTTTTATAATTATTATTATTTATTAAAACTTTTGAAATTTATTTTATAAAAAAAAATAAAGGATTTTGTAATTATTTTCCAGGATTTTCAGTTTATGGGTAATTGATATAATATATAATTATAAAAAATCTAGATTAAATTTTTTTTTTTTTTTTTTGCAAATTGATTAATATTTTTTTTTTAGTTCTACAAAATTTGCTATTGATGGATTAAGTTTGGGTTTAAGAATCGAACTCAAAGAATTTGGAATTCATGTTTCCACTGTTAATCCAGGTTATTTCCGTACTTGTTTCTTACAAAAAGATGTATTGGTTCGTCCTTCAAAAGTTATTAAGGAATACACATTGGTTAATAAAAGTAAAGAGTATCATGATTCAGAATTAAATAATAAACAACCAGGTGATCCAGAAAAAGGTGCTACTGCAATTATTAAATTTGCATTATTGAAAAACCCATCACCAATGCTTTTATTAGGATCTGATGCCATTAGATATGCAAAAATGAGAATGGAAGAGATTGAAGATTCAATAAAAACTAATATAGAGATTTCTTTATCCGCAGATTATGATGAATAAGAAAGTCCCGAATTAATTACTAATTTTAAAAAAATTAATAATCAAAAATAAATCAGGTTAGAGACACTCACTCTTATCAGTTAGATGGGGTTATTATTATTTTTTTAATAACCTTACATATATTAAACTATTTTAAAATCATTTAATACAAATAAAAAAAAAAAAAAAAAAAAAAAAAAAAAAAATATTAATTAATTTTATTTCATTTTTTAACAAAATAAAATTAATATTTATCTCATATTTTCAATTTATTAAAAAAATAGAACATAATGGATAAAAAACTAATAAAAGTATCGAAAAATTATTTAGTAGATATTTTTCTATTTTTTATCTTTTTTTTTTTCTTTCAATTTTAATGATACAGATAATTTCCAACACTAAAAAATTTAAAAAATATTCTTTGTGGTGAAGTGTTTTGTAAAAATTTCTATTTTAAAAAATAAAAAAAATAAAAAATATACATAATGTATGCCGGTGTGGGTTAACATTAAAAAATTTTAGAATAAATCTAAAGGTTCAACTTTAAATTTGCTTTTTTTTTTTTTTTTTAAATATGCCATTTTATTTTTTATATGTATTAAGGTTAATTTTAATTAAAAAAATGTCATCAATTCAACAATCAAATTTTCAATCTGCTATTATTTGGCCACAAGAGTATATTCCTGGAACTACAGATAATTTTTCATCAAATGAAATGATATGTTTACCCTTCAAAAGGAATTGCTGGCCGATTATCTTGGCATGGATGGGCTGAAGGAGATTGTGAAACTAGATTGGATGTTACTCGTGCTTGGCTTATCGAAGATTTACCAGGAGGAAGAGTTCGTATTTTAACTCAAGAATCACAAAATGGAAAACCTGCAAGAAAGTTGGCTTCAACTGTACCTAACCCAATGATTAATGGACATCAGGAATGGATAACTGGTTTAATTAATTCCTGTAAAAAAAATAAATTACCATCAGAATAATCAAAACAATAATATATTATTTTTAAATATAAAAATAGTTTTAAAAAAAAATAGTTTTTATTCATTTTTTTTATAATTATGCAGTAGTTGTTGATGTACTTGGATTGGCGATACACATTGGTCTTGTTTGACAACAATTAGTTGATCTACAATTATTTGGAACTGTAACGCATATTAAACCTGCAGCTGAACATGGAAGATCTTGACATGTTGGGCATTGAATTGGTGTGTCAGTTGGTGGGACAATTCCACCTTGTATACAATCAATATTTTGACCATTCATTTCACAATAATGGTTTACAGGACATCTAGTGAATCTACATAATTGAGGATATTCATCGGCTGAATAGCATTTTGGTGTACCAGAACTACTGAAACAATATGTTCCTATTGGGCACCAAACAGTATTGCATGAACTATCCTCTGATATACAAGAAATTACAGTTGAATTCAATCTTTCACAACTATATCCTTTTTTATTTATAATAATTGTTAGTTAGTTTTTTTCAATATTTTTAAAAAAGAAAATAACTTACCACTTGGACAAGCAGTTAATTCACATTGTGAATGTAATGATTTAATGCAGTGTGGTTCACCATAATCCATTGTACATTTGAAACCTTTTGGACAATGATGTCCTACACAAGTTGGATCTCTAACACAAACTGGATAACCACCAACAACTTGGCAATGGTTTCCCTCTGGACATCCAAAACCTATACATAATCCCCAACGCTCCTCATTTGCATTGGCCACAAAAGTTAGTGCTAATAAAATTAAAAATAAAAATAATTTCATTTTTTTAATAAAGTTGATTATTTAATTCCAACTAAAAAAAAAAAATAAAAAAAAAAAAATAAAAATTCTATTTATAATTTTATATTTTATTTTAATACTATTTTTTTATTTTAAAATAAATTTTAAAAAAATTACACATTATTACTAATAGAATTCCATTTACTATCATTTTTATAAATTCTAATTTTTTTTATTGGGGTTTAATGTAAATTTGTTAATTTTCAGATTTTTTTTTTGTTTTTTTTTTTATAATAAAATTAATTTACAAGTTTCCAACTTCTTTATTTTTAATATTTAAACATTAAAAAAAAATTAAATAAGGATAACAATATTAATAATATAAATTAAAATAATTATATTTTTTATAAATTGTATTTTAGAAACTTAGTTTTCTTTTTATAATTAGATTTTAAATTTAGAAAATGTGTTTTTAAATAAAAAAAAAAAAAAAAAATAAAAAAAAAAAAAAGAAAAGAAGTTTATATAATTTAATTTTAATTATTTTTTTTTTCTTAATTTATTAATTCATTTTCATCAATTGAAAAATCATTTTGAAGAATGATTTGTTGTTCATTTTGATTGGAATGTTTATAATGTCCACCTAACAATGGATTAAATTTCTTTTTCTTTATAAGGATAACAGAAAAGACAATAAATAAGACAGAAGCTATTGAACCAACACTAAGACCAACTAATAATTTAATATTTTTATATGAAGTTGCATTTATATTCTCCTCTAAAACAATTGATTTACATTGATTTGGACCATTACCACCAAAAATACAATGATTTACATTATTTGAAAGACATTGATTTGAACCACCACAAACGCCACACATATCAAAACTAGCACCAGTGCAAATTCTACATGTATCTCTTGGATCGTCATTAGAGTAAAAACTACTATTTGTACTAGTACAAACTACAGATAAACCAAATTTATCAAATTGACATTTTCCATGACGATAACGACAATCACTTGAACAGGCAATCTTTTGATATTGACAAAACTCTCCATAGTAATCTGGTGAACAAGTACATTTTCCATTACAGCAACCACCATGACCTGAACAACCAATTTCTGAGCATGATCCAGTGGTTGGTTTATATTGGAAAGCACTATAGGCATTGAATGTACCGAAACCAATCTTTGAATTTGGAGAAAATGCATTTGAACCCGATCCTAAAACGGCTTCATAAATTTGTTTATTTGACCAATTTGGACGTGCTTGAATTAATAATGCAATACCACTTGCAGCCAATGGACAAGCAAAACTTGTACCACTCATTAGAGTATAATTGACTCTACCATGATAACTTGCAACGAAATTCTTGTAACCCAATGCCATAATATCAGGTTTAACTCTACCATCGGCGGATGGACCAATTGAAGAGAAACTTGTATTGATACCAGTTTCATTCATCATTGCACCAACTGAAATAACATGCTTACCATCAGCAGGAGCACCAATACCATTGTTACCACTATTACCAGCACTAACCACCACAACCATACCTTTTGTAGTTGCAAAATCGGCCATCATTGTAATATGAGCCACTGATGCATTTAAATCATAATAATTATACCATTGAGTATAACCTAAACTACTTGAAACCAACTGTGCACCCAATCCTTCACCCCACTCAATACCAGCAATCCAATAATCCTCTTCAATGATACTTTCAACACTAACTATTTCAGTTTTACCCAATATAAATGAAGCATTATAGGCAGCACCAACCATAACACCAGGCATATAGGCACCAATTGTTGAAAGTGTAGCAGTACCATGACTATTTTGAGTATCATCCATTTCACCTTGAGTATTATTACTACCATCAATAAAATTATGCTCAGCAATAATATTTAAATGATCAAAAGCTTCATGTGATTTATAAAAACCAGAATCCAACATTAAAATTGTAACACCATATCCATCATAACCCAATGACTGAAGTTTATCAATACCAACTTGACTAACTTGATTAAATGTATTACCATAAAATGATTTATCAAATTTATTATTATTATTATTATTATTATTATTATTATTATTATTATTATTATTATTATTATTATTATTATTATTATTATTATTATTATTATTATTATTATTATTATTATTTTCATTTTCAAATTGATTTTCTTGTTTAAATAATTTTGAATTTAAATATCTATCATTATTAAATTTCGATTGAGAATAATCAATATCAATATTATTTTTATTTTTATTTTTATTATTATTATTATTATTATTATTACTAGTTTTAACATCAAGAGTTTCTTCATGTTTAACAGTTTCTTTTTTAAATTTTGAAACAACATCAACTCTATCAACAAATGGTTTATCTAATATACAATTTATAATTCTCTTAATATCTTGAATATTTTTATTAGCACTACTATTACAATCGAGTTGATTTATTAAACAATCTGGCTTAATTGAAATTGAAATTGAATTTAACCATTTCGATTTTTGAACTAAATCAATCTTACCATTTTCATTTGAACATGATAAAATTTGATTAATGAATTTATTGCAAACTGGTAAATCAGTTTCATCAATTAATTGATTTTTTGATTGAATAATTGAATTTGGATTTTTAAATAACTCATTATTATTATTATTATTATTATTGTTATTTAATAAATTATTTAATCTTCTATCTAATGATTGATCATTTATACCTGAAACTGATTTAACATGATCAAATGTTAATTCATTTCCATTGGTTTTATCAATAAATGTATTTTTACCATTCAATCCTTTATTGATATCTATATCCTTTGAATTAAAAAATACCCATAATTTGGGTATATTACTCCCATTACCACTTTCATCACTATATAATATTCTATTACTTATTGCTTGTGTAATCTTTTTACTCTTAATTTCATTACAATTGACATTTAATAATAAATTATTTAAACTTAATATTATTACAATAAAAATAATAAATATTTTCATTATTCAATATGTTGATTGGTTGGCTGTATTTAAATTATTATTATTATTATTTTTTTTTTTTTTTTTTTTTTTTTTTTATAGGAATATATGTTTGCTGCTTTTTTCTTTTTTTTTTTTTTTTTTTAATAAAACAATTATGAATAAATAGATATTATAATATTTTTAATTTTTTAATTTTTAATAAAAAAATAAAAAAAAATATATGATAGTTTTTTTATTTTATTTGTTTTTTTTTTTTATTTTTTTTTTTTTATTATTTTTGTTTTTTGTTTTTTATCTTTATTTTTTTGGTGTTTTAAACACAACTAATAAAAGATAAAAAAAAAAGATAAAAATAGATAAAGTTTAATTTTTTTTTTTTTTTTTTTTTTTTTACTATGTAAGGGAATGAATGAATGAATGAAAGAGTGAAAAAGTGAATTAATGAATTATGAATGAATGAATGAATGACAAAAAAAAAAAAAAAAAAGATCTTTAAATATTGAAATTAATTACTATATTATTAGTTATTAATTTTATTGCTATTTCAGATATTTATGCCTTTAGGTTTAATTTACAAAACACAACATCATTATTATTATTATTATTATTATTATTGTTATTTTTATTATTACTATTACTACTATTACTATTACTATTACTATTATTATTATTTAACCCCACTTTTTTTTATAGCAATTTTTATAATTAATATACTCTATCTAACAACTTTTTATAAACTATATTACTTTATTCTACCAATAAATACTATAAATATGCATTAAAACAATTGTGTTTCTAATTAATAAAACTAATTTAAAAATAAAGAAAAATTTAGGGTGAAAAAAAA
>NC_007089.4:2224260-2226760 GCF_000004695.1 Dictyostelium discoideum AX4 | reverse complement strand
TGGTTATGTCAATCGTCCAATAGACGCATTGGAAGCATTCTTACAACCACGTGTTTGTGTATTACCATCACATATTCAATCAGTTTACATGTTAAATTCATTAAAAGTTTTCTCTCATGCTTGTGCAAAAGCAAACGGTGACAAAATCCCATCATTAGACGATGATGATGAGGAAGAGGAAGCACAAGAAGAAGAGGACCAAAATGAAATCACTCATGAAATCGTTCAAGAATGTCTTGAAATTATTAAATCACGTTTAACAATTTTCACTCATAGTATTTACCTAAATGTACAAGAACGTGCTTGTCTTATTAATGAATTATTATCATTCTACACAGTCACTAAAGAACAAGGTAATAATATTTCAAAGGAGTTAATTTCATTGTTCACAGAACAATTAAATCCAGTTGGTCCAAAAGCTCAAAAGAAAGTACCAATTCCAGAAGGTTTAGATTTAGATGAATGGATTAATGATCCAAAACATCAAGAACCAATTGAAGAGGATGAAGATGATGATATTTTCAATACAAGTACATCTAGTCATCAAAAGAAACATCACAAACATCACCGTGGAGGATATGATGGTGATGATGATGAAGATGATGAAACCAATAGTTCTCATTCAGGTCATTCAAGTAGTAATTTCAATCGTCATCCAATTGATATTCAAAGACAAAAGGAAGAAAGATTAAGAAAACAAGCTAATAATCCATATATGTTGGGTGGTAAAGTATCAAAGAAATTATCAACCAATGATCCTGAAAATATTCCAGTGGTTCAACTAACTGGTGATTTAGGTCATCTTCATGTTGGTGCATCATCAAATAGACCAATGCCATCAAAAGGTAGTAAAAAAACAAAAAAACATTATACCATCGATACTACCACTGAAATGCCAGAGGGTGCAAAAGAATCTGATGATGAGGATGAAAAAGATAACAAATACAAAAATGATGCTCTTTCAAATATAAACTTATCAGAACCATTGACCGCAAGTGATGTTTTACATACTTCTCGTCATAGAACTGATATCATAAAAGAGAAAGAAAGAGAAATGGCAATGTTGGCAAAGAAAAATGCAAAACTATCACCAAAATCACCACCATCAACTGCAAATTATTCTGAAGTTACATCACCAGAGATTGCACCTGCTAAAAAAGCTACTAAAAAAGCTGCTGCTGGTTCAAATCCACCACCACCACCAACTGCTAAAAAATCAAGCAAGAAACCAGCAGCCACCTCCTCAACTACTACCACTACTAAATCAACTCAAGCAGCAGCAGCTGTAGTAGCACCACCACCAGTAATTGTCAAAAAAGTATTAAAAACAATTTTGGATGATGATAATTTTAAGATTACATGTGAAATTCTTAAAGTATCACCATCAAATGAAACAGATAATAATCAAATCAAGTTAACAATGAAAGTACAAAATAAAACTGATGAAGATATGTCAGATGTTTCAATTAGTTTAAAGAATCCAGCAGAACAATGTGTTTCCATAAAGAATAGTGGTGAAATTGGTGTATTGGAGGCTGATGCATCCACTACTCATACAGAGTTATTGAATGTTGTCAATGTATTGAATAGCCAAGAGTTACAATTCACTTTATTGGCATCCCCATCCTCTTCACCATCAATCACAAATCAATTATCAATCGATTTACCATTCTCATTCTTTATTGTTGCTACAAAATTACCAAAAGATAAGTTTGCTGAAATCCTTCAAAAATCAGGTCAAGTAAGTGCAATGGATTCAACTAAAATCACTGGCCAATCCTTAACAATGCCATTGGTCATTGAAAAACTTGCTCAACAATTATCTATTGAAGTTGTACAAGCTCATCCAAATGGTCAAACAGCTTCCTTTTATGCTAAAACTACTCAAAATCATCATATCGCAATGTTGGTGAAAGAAAAGGATGGTAATATTTCTTTTGATATTAAATCTCCTCAATCTCTTTTAAATCAAATCTTGGTTAAAGAAATTGCTCAACTTACATTTTCCTCAAAATAAAACTTTTTTTTTTTTTTTAAAAAAAAAAAAAAAAAATAAAAAAATTAAAAAAAAAAAAAAAAAAAACCAAATCAAAAAAAAAAATAAAAAAAATAAAAATAAATAAATAAAAATAAAACAAATCAAAAATATAAATTTATACTATCTTTCATCAGTATATATATTTAAAAAAAAAAAAACAAAAAAAAAAAAAAATAAAAATAAAATAATAATAATAATAATAATATAATTATTACATTTTTTATTTTTATTTTTATTTTTATTTTATTTTTTTTTTTATTTTATTTTATTTTTTTTTTTTTTTTTATTTTATCAATTATATTTTTTATTATAATCTTTATTTAAATTGTGCTAAGTTTTTTTTTTTTTCTTTTGCTATTTTTAAAACAAAAACTTTTTTACAAATTGAAAAAAAAAAAAAAAAAAAAAAAAATAAAAAAAATAATTAAAAAAAAAAAGATTTTCCTAAAATTTACACACACA
>NC_007089.4:2196760-2219260 GCF_000004695.1 Dictyostelium discoideum AX4 | reverse complement strand
TGATCTTTGTTTTAATATTGCATTTGATGGAGATTTAGAATTTGCTAAATTCATTATTGATAAATTTAATAGCTCAGATGGTGAAAGAGTAAAATTAACATATAGATGCATTGATGAAGTTTGTCAAAAAAATTATACACATATTTTAAAATATTTTCTTGAAAATTTACCTGAAATCCAAATTTCAAGAGATCCAATCAATTTTGCAATAAAGAATGAAAATTTTGAAATGGTTCAATTACTGATAGATAGAATTCCAACAAAACCTAAAGATAAACCAACATTATATGATACTACAATTGATAAACTACAAAGTTATTCTAAAAAAGATAATAGAATTTTAAACTCACTAATCGATAGCCAAATTTATAACAAAATTTTATTTGAAAAATATCCAGACTTTATTATATAAAAAAAATAATAAAATCATTTAACTTCTGATTAATTAATCCAAACAAGTTAATTTCTAAGATTTTAAAAATCAAGGTAAATGAAAAAAAAAAAAACAAAAAATAAATATATATTAAATAAAAATAAATAAATAAATAAATAAAAAATCAAATAAATAATAGTTTTATTATAAATAGATTTTTATTATAAATAATTAAATAAAAAAAAATAGATAAATAAATAAAAAATAAAATAAATAATAGTTTTATTAGTATTAATTTTTTATTAATTTTTTGTTTTTTATTAATAATAATAATAATTTTTTGTTTTTTTTTAATACACTATCTGTATAAATAGTTTATTATTGAGGTTGGGAGAAAAAAAAAAAAAAAAAAAAAAAATTTAGGTATTTTACATTTTTAATTTTAATACAACAAACCAATAATAATAAAAATTTTAAATAAATAATGAAAAATTATCTTCTCT
The DNA here is from genome assembly GCF_000004695.1 of Dictyostelium discoideum AX4. Taxonomy (NCBI): domain Eukaryota; phylum Evosea; class Eumycetozoa; order Dictyosteliales; family Dictyosteliaceae; genus Dictyostelium; species Dictyostelium discoideum. The sequence goes on along the minus strand of NC_007089.4, from coordinate 2,218,384 downwards.
TTCTACCTCTAATTAGTTTATTTCTATTGTTAGAATAATATAATTCTTTGACTTTGGTGTGGTTCTTTCTCTTGTCTTCTGTCCTTTGTTACTTATTGGGCCATTTCATCGGTTCATTCTCCTTGGTTTTATTTATGCTAGTCTTTCTTCTGGTGATTCATTATACTTGGGAAAAAAATTTTAGGCGCCTAAATGTTAAAAAATAAAAAAAATAATTAGGTTTCATTCAAAAAAAAAAAAAAAAAAAAATTTAGGCGCCTAAGTATTAAAAAAAAAAAAAAAAAAAAACAAAAACTAAAAAAAAAAACAAACAAGAAATAGAAAAAACAATGAATAATAATAATAGTAATAATAATAATAATAATAATAATAATAATAATGACAAAACAAGTAATAATACAATAGAAAAAACCACAACACTAAATGTAGATTATGATAAAGGTATATTAAATTTGGAAATTGGTGAGAGTGACATTTTAAAATGTATTTCAGGAGAGATAGAAGGAATTAGAATGATAAAATTAAGAATGTTTCACGATTTAGTAATAGATAAATCATTATCAGAATTACCGTTTCAGAAATTCTATGATTGTTACTCATCTTTAAATAATAATAACTTAAATACAAAATCATTTTTATCTTATCTTTATACAAATGTATTTCAAACTTTATCAGAAAGAATAAAGGTAATATATTTTACATCATTATAATTTTTATTTTTATAACAATATATATATATATATATATATATATATATATATATAATAACTAACAATACTTTATTTAATTTTAATATATACATATATATTTGTATAGAGTGATTTTCAATTAATATGTCAAGAAAGACAAATTTCAATTAGATTAAGTGAATTAGAAAGATTACTTCGTGAACAACCAACCATTCTCAACGATAAAAGAGCACCTCCATCAAGTATAATTAATCCTGAAGAACAAATAATGTCACAAATCATAGATTTAAAGATGACTGAAAGGGAAAGATTATTAAAAATCTATCAAAATGTAATTACTTATTAATTTTTACTTTTTATTATTTTTTGTTACTAACATTAACCAAAATAATAATAACAATAATAATAATTATAACTATATATAGCTATTAAATGAAAATAAAAAGATAAAAAGACAAGAAACAGATTTAGAGAAACAAAAAACAGTTTTAGTTGACCAAATTAATACAAAAATAGAAAATATTAAAAAAATAGTTGATCTTTCTGTGTCACTCGATTCATAATAATAAAATTCTTACCTCTCCCCCCCCCCCCCCCTTTTGTAAATAGAAATAATTTAAAAAAATAATGATGAATTTGTTTAGTTTTTTTTTTTTTTTTTTTTTTTTTTATTTATATAATTTATCTTCCTTTTTTTTTTTTTTTTTTTTTGTTTTTTTTTTTTGTTTTTTTTTTCTTTGTTTAGAAAAAGATTATTGTAATTGAGAGAGAAGTGGTAATGGATCAGCAAGGGATTTCTTTCCTCTTGTCGCAATTGTATTTGCTCTTTCAATATCACCAGCTGATTTTAATTCGAAATTTCTATAATTTAACCAAACATCAACATCTTTTGATGAGATTTCTTTGATTGATAAACATTTTTCATACAATGATCTAATATCATTTATATTCTTTTCAATTCTTTCTTCTTCATATAAAATGCATTTTTGGTAAAATTCTTTGGAAATTGGTAAATAATTAAAACATCTAATTGCCAAAAAATAAATAAATAAATAAATAAATACTTAAATGTTAATATTTGGATTTTTGGTTTATTATTATTATTATTATAAATTAAATTAATTACTTACAATTGATAAATTTGTTTTAATTTATCTTTTGGTAAATTTAAAAATGTATAATCTAAAAGGAAATTTTTAAGAGTATTTTGAACTTTAACATTACCATCTAATTGTTTTAATAATTTTTCAAATAAATCTACAATCTTTTTATAATCTTTATCAAATTTGAAAACAACTTGATATTTAAAGTATTCAATGAATAAATTTGATGATGATGATGTTGATGTTGATGATGTTGTTGATGTTGTTGAAGAAGTACAATTCTTAACTGCCATTTCAAAACATTTATCAATATTATTATATTCATTATTATTTGATAAATTATCAAATAATTTAACAACCATTTCATTTTTAATTAATAAATTAATTCTTTGATTCCAAAGTTGATTTGAATTTTTAAATAATTTAACAGATTCTTCTGAAACTTTAATTGCATCATTGGTTTTACCTAATTCTAATAATAATTCAATATAATATTGATAACCACTTTCCTTTAATATATTATTATCAATTGAATATTTATAAGCTTTCAATAAAATATCTGTAATATTTTCAATTAATTTATTTTCTTTTAATTTAATATCAACTATAATTTGTCTAATAAAATGAATATAATTAAATAAATAACTTTCACTTTTAATAATCTATAAATAAATAAATAAATAAATAAATAAATAAATAAATAAATAAATAAATAAATAAATATATATATGTATTAGAAATAATTTAATTCGTTATATATTATAAATTTATAATACATTACAGTTAAACCTTGATTAAGAATTTTAGTTGAATTATTTAATCTTTTTAATAAAGATGGTTCAGAAGATTTTGATTGTTCAATTGAAGCTAAAAAGATATAAGTTTTATCATCATTTGGGAAATCAGTAACTAAAGATTCCAAAATTTCTTTTTGAAGTAATTCACCAGCACCCATTGGATTTTCAGAGTCTTTTCCAATATCTAAAAATTTAGAGGCAATCTTATAAAAATGTTTTCTAAAATCAAAATCTTGACCAATACTACTCTTTATTGCTTTTCTAAAAACGATTTGAGCGATTTGACCTCTAATTAATGATGATTGTTTTAATTTATCTGCACTTAAAATTTCTTTACCAAATGTAATGAATTCATCCTTCTCAATCTTTTCTGATTTTCTTAAACTATCTAAATTTAATTTAATTGCTTCTTCTTCTTCTTCTTCAATTTTTTTCTTTTAAATTTTAAAATTAATTATTTTATTTTATTTTATCATTATTTTTAAAAAAAAACTTACATCAATAAAAGTAATATCACTAAATAATAATGAAATATAAGTTAATTCCATTAAAAAGAAATAATGCCATAATGATTTATCAGTTTTATTAAATTGAATACCAGCTTGAATTAAATTTCTAGCATTTTGAATATTTTTATTAACTTCAAATTCAAATGTTGCTGCTAATTTCCAAAGTTTTGCTGATCTTGGTAAATTTGAAAGTGCAATTGAAAATAATCTACCTGTACCTTCTTTACTTGCTCTCTTCATTCTAATATTTAATGCATTAATCCATAATGCTTCATCTTTTGGGAATTTCTTTGTTGCACTACCAAATAATATAATTGCATGTCTTAATGCTGATCTTAAACGATAATCAAACTCGATATCTTTAAAATAATAATAATAATAAATAATAATAATAAATAAAATAAAAATTGTTAGAATATTAATATTAAAAAAAAAAACATATACAAACTTTAAAAAATTAATATTATTAAAGTTGAATAAAATAAAAAGAAAACTTACTTTTAGCTTTACCCCTTTTATGAAATAATCTATCTAATTCTAATTCATATTTGATGTATGTCAAGAAATCAGATTTATGAGAATTTCTATTAAAAATTTTAATTTCATGATATTCTCTTTTTTTCATAATATCTTTACATTCTTGTTTACTAATGATACCTAATGAAACCAATTTAGAGGTTTCCTCTAATAATTGATCAATACTAAAATTGACTCTATCCATTCTCTATTTGATCAATCCAAAAAAAGAAAAAAAAATAAAATAAAATAAAACCAATTAATGAAAAAAAAAAAAAAAAAAAAAATTAAAAAAAAAAAAAAATCGTTCGTTTTTTCTCGTGCCAAAAAAAAAAAAATAAAAAAAAATAAAAAAAAATAAAAATAAAAACAAAAATAAAAATAAAAACAAAATAAAAATAGTTAAACTATGAAATAAAAAATTTTTTATTTTATTTACAACTAATTAAATTTATTTGGTTTCATCTTCATCTATTGTACAAAAACTATTATTATTATTATTATTATTATTGTTATCATTATTATTGATATTATTATTATTATTATTATTATTATTATTATTATTATTATTATTATTATTATTATTATTATTATTACTTAAAATTCTAATTGCATTTAAACTATTTATATTATTATAAAGTAATTCAGTAATGGAGTTAGATCTTGTTGGATTATAAGGACCATTATTATTGTTATTATTGTTATTATCTAAAATTACAGAATAATCTGTTAAATTTGAAGAATTTCTACTATCAATTAAAAAAGGTGAAGGAATTTGATAATAATTTCCATCGCTATAATTATTATTATTATTATCATCATCTTCATCATCATCATCATCAGGAGAATAATCAATTAAACTTCTTTCTTCACAATTAGCCCCATTATTATTTTTATTATTTTTATTATTTCCATTTATACCATATGATTTCCTTTTATCTAAACTAAATAAACCTAAAAATTTATAATAATAATTTTTACAACTTTTCTTGAGATTCATTCTAAGTCTATCATTTACACCAAAACAAACTGCATTCATACAACCATGTAATGGAATAAAGAAATAGGATATCATTAGAATATACTTTACATCCAATGATAAATATTTCAATATTATCACCAATATTGACCATGACCAAATGAATCCAAATGAAAATAAAAAGAAAATTGATGTCCATATTATATTTGGTGTTTTTCTAATTCTTTTCTTTGAATTATTTTAACACTACTACTACCATTATTTTGATACTATTAATGTTTATATTATTAATACTATTATTAAATTTAAACTATTATTATTTTGTTATTATTATTATTGACATTGACATGAAATAATATATTTATATTATTATTATTATTATTGACATTGATATTATTATTATTATTTATTATTAAATCATTTTTAATGATTATATTTGAGTAATTATCAATACTATTGTTATTAGTAAAGTTTATATAACTACCACTACCACCATTAATACCTAAAGAGTAGCCAAAATTCATTGCTTGTTCTTTAAATGTTTTGGTTAATAATGCACAAACTATAATATTGTAAATCCAAGTTAACAATAATGGTATAAAGAATAAAAGATGGGGAAAGATTGAATCATGATGACAATCGATTTTACTATAACTTCTTATAAAAAATAATGATACCATTATTAATGCTGAAAGTCCATTTGAAAATATAAAATATTTCTTTAAATTATCTTCAACTTTATCATTATTATATTTTATAACTAAAAATAATAATAATAATAATAATAACAATAATAATAACAATAATAATAATATATTTTAAATTTAAAATTAGTATTTGATTTTTTTTTTTTTTATTTTTTTTAAAAAAAAAAAAAAGTTAACTTTAATTTACCTTGAATTAATGTATGAGCAATACAAACTTCCCAAAAAAATGAAGATAAAAAAAAATAATGTAATAATGAATCGGGGAAATTACAAAAGAAGGGGAAAACATTTGTTATGGCGTCAAAATATTTTGTTTGGATATGTGTTGCTATTAAAAATATTATTGAAATTATAAAATCATTTATTGTCATTATAAAAATTAATTTAAGTTGAAATTCCCTTAACTCTTTATAATAAATATAAATAGAAAGAATGAATAAACATCCTACTAATGATAATGATGATGAAATTGTTACCATTATTGAATTTATATTATCAGCATCATTTGGAATAAATATAATAGAGGACATTATTCCTTTTTTCTTTTTATATTTTTTTTATTTTTTATTTTTTTGTTTTTATTATTATTATTAGTTTTTTTTTTTTGTTTTTAGTTGTTAGTGTTTATTGGATATGTGGTAGTTAAAAAAAATTTTATTTGTTTATTTGGGATATTATTTTTTTTTTTTTTTTGTTTGGATTAAAAAAAAAAAAAAAAAAAAAAAAAAATTTTGTTTTTGTTAAGGATTTAAAAAAAAAAATAAAAAAAAAAAATTTAAAATAATGGGAAGAAAAAAAAAAAAAAAAAAATGGGAAAAAAAAAAAAATAATATAAAAAATAAAGATTAAATTAAGTTTTTTAAGAATAAATTTGGTAATGGTTTTTTATATCTATGGTTTGGGGAGAGAATTAAAATAAAGTGTCTCATATTAAATTAAATAAAATTAAATTTAATTTTTATTTTTATTTTTTTTTTTTTTTTTTTGGAAAAATTAAGTCGGCCCAATAAAAACAAAAAAAAGAAAAAAAATGTGTTTGGAAAATAAAAAAAAAAAAAAAAAAAAAAAAAAAGGTGTGTTTAGAAAAAAAAAAAAAAAATTAAAAAAAATTAAAAAAAATATATTTTTATTATGTATTGATATAGTAAAAACAAAATTTTAAAAAATCGATTCCATATCAATATTGGTTTTTAAAAATCAAAATGAAAATATTAAAAGTAAAAACCACCACACTCCGATAAAATGGGAGAAAAAAGAAAATCAAGAGAGGGTTATATTTTAAAAAAAAAAAAAAAAAAAAAAAAAAAAAATTTATTTTTTAAACACCTTGTAAACTATAGTTAATAGATTAAAAAATTTTTTTTTTCTTTTTCTTTTTCTTTTTTTCTCTTTACTTTAGTTTTTAATTAACTAATAATATTTTTCTTTATATTAAATAAATAAAAATAAAAAAAGAAGAAAGAAAAAAAAAAATAAAGTAAAAATAAATTGTTTAAAATAAAAAATAATAAATAATAAATATAAAAAAATAATTAAATAAATTAAATAAATAATCATAAAAATTAATTTTTTCCAAAAAAAAAAAAATAAAAAATTAAATCATTGAAAATAATCTGTAAAGTATAATTAAAAGAATTTTAGAAATTATAATAATTTTACAATTAATAGTTAGTATTATATATATATATATATTTTTAGTTAATATTAAATTTTTAAATTATTTAAAATATTGTTTTTCATTTTTTTTTAGTTTATTTTCATCTTTTACAACTTTTCATCAACTTTGTTTATATCATTTTTATTTCTTTTTTGTATTTACTCCTATATAAAAAATTGGGTTCACATTTTTTAACGGTAAAAAATGAAATAATAGAAAGGAAATAAAGAAGAATTATCATATATTGCAACATAAATAGTTTTTTATTTTGTTTTATTTTATTTCTCTTCTATTTTCTATATTTTTTATTTTCCTTATTGGAATAGTTATTTATTTTATTGTTATCACTTTCTTTTTAAAATACATTAAAAAGGTAAGTGATAATTATAATATCACACGACAAATGTCTTTTTATCTATTTCCATATTAAAATATTTTTTTTAAAAAAAAAAAAAAAAATTAAAAATAAAATAAAATAAAAAAATAAAATGTGTGGTTTATATGTGTGTGTGTGTTGGTATGTTTTTAAAATTTTCCTGTCATTGTTATTTTTATCTATAATATATGAATGGGGGGTGGTGTTGGTGGTAATATTTATGTTTAGTTTTTTTTTTTTTTTTTTTAAAATTCTAATTTTATCCTAATTTATTTCATTATTTTTTATAATAATCCCATCCCCCCATTTAAACTCAATTCTAATGTGGGTTTTTGGTTTTTTAATCTATCGTTCTCAAAATACATGCATGTAGAATGATATTTAACTTTATATCATCACCCATACCCAATTATATATTAAACTTTTGTTATTTTAAAAAATCATTAAAATTATGTGTGGTGGTGTGTCATTTTTTTTTTTTTTTTTTAAATTTCTTTTTTGGTTTGAGAAATATTGTTATTGTTTTATTATCAAATAAAAAAATGAAATAGAAATTGTCGCAGATCAATCATATACACACCCCTTCTTTAAAAACAACCACAAATACACCAAAACATCACCACATTTTAATCTAGTCAACAATGTCACAATGAAAGGTTGGACTCACACATACACACACACACCCAAACACACACATACACAATATATAACACCACAATAAATATTTATATATACTTACCACATATACATGTGTTCCACACCCAATTTTAAAACAAATAATAATTTTAATTATTTATTTAAAATAAAATTATAATTATAATTATTTTTTATAAACCACACACCATAATAATAATTTTTTTTTTTTTGTTTTTTTTTTTTTTTCCACTTTCAATAAAATTATAAAAGAAAATAATATAATCAAATATTTTTTATACACCTCCATAATAATTCATTCATTGATAAAAAATCTTTTATTAATTCCGTTTTTTTTTTTTAACTTGATAATTTTTAATTATTTTTATTTAAAAATTATTTAATTATTTATTTATTTAAATTATTTTATTTTATTTAATTTGTTTTTTTCCCAACATCAAAAACACAAACAAAAAATCAATTTTTTTTTTTAAAATTACAAATAATCATCAACAATTGTGATTGCAAATAAAATAAAAATAAATTTTATTATATTTTTTTTTTTATTTTTTCAATATTATTTCAAAAATCAAATTTACCAATATTAAGCATTAATAATAATAATAAAAAATAAATAACCTCAATTAAAATAATAATAACTTTTAGAAAAAAAAAAAAAAAGAAAAAGAAAAACAAAAACAAAAATTCAAAGGTAGTAATACTATTTTCAAAACAAACTGTTTATTTTTATTATTTTATTATTATCATTTTATTTTTTTTTATAATATTAAAAAATTTTTTAAAACCTATTTTATTCATTGCACTTTATTTTTGTTAAATTTATAAAATAATATTTCTTTTAACTGCAACTTAATTTTATTATTATTATTTTTATTATTTTTATAATAATTTATTTATTTATTTATTTATTTAATTATTTAATTTTTTTTTTTTTTTCAATGCATTAATAAAAAAAAAAAAAAAAACAACATTATCTATTACTTTTGGTATGAAAATTTGGAAAACCATTACAAATAATTAGTCATATAGATTGAATTTTTATTACTTTTAGATAAAATAATATTTTATTTATTTTTTAAAAATTTTAATATTTGTAATTTTTTTTTTTTTATAAATAATATATATCCAATATATATTTAAAAATTTAAAATTTTTTTCTATTCACTACCCATTTTGTTCTGAATCTCATTATTTAAAATTCAAAATAATAATAGAGTAGTAATAGTAAATTTAAAAATTGTTTTTAAAGACTTTTAATAGTAATAATAATAATAATAATAATACAAATAATTTCAAATATTATATTGTTTTTACTTTGTTGTTATACCCTTAAAATAATAATAATAGTAATAAAAAAAAAATAAAAAAAATAAAAAAAAAAAAAAAAAATAATAAAAAAATAATAATAATTAAATAATTAAATAATAAATAAATAAATAAAATAAAATAGTAAATATTAATATATTTTTTTCATTATTCATAAAATTCTTAAATTCAATTAGAAACACTTGCCACCAAATATTTTAAAATTTACACTTTATAATTTATTCTTTTTCTCTTTTATTGAAACGATTGTATCCAAACAAATTCAAAAAATTAAAAAAAAGAATTTACTAAAAACTAAAACGTTTATAATAATAATAATAATAAATTCAATCAAAATAAATAGTATTACGTATAATTAATATTTATTAATAAAAATCTACAAATAAAATAATAATATCACCAACAATAACAACAACAATAATAATATTAATAAACGATTGGTATCTAATCTATTTAATTATTAATAATAATAATAATAATTTCCAATTGAAAAAATGAGTCTTATTGAAGGTGACTCCATTTACAACTTATTCCAAACTCAAGATCTTGGTATCGATTTTGCATCAAGTATCGTTCCCGATAGCCCAAATAAATTTAAAAAGAATGCAAATGTTTTTAATAATTTCCAACAACAACAACAACAAATTCAACAACAAAATAAACAATCAAATGGTTTAATTTATAATAATAATAATAATAATAATAATAATAATAATAATAATAATAATAATAGTAGTAGTAGTAATAATAATAATAATAGTAGTAGTAGTAATAATAATAATAATAGTAATAATAATAATCAAAATCATAATAATAACAATAATAATCAAAATCATAATAATATTCAACATAATAATGCACAATCTCAAGTTTATATAAATCATAATTCCAATGGTAGCCAACAAGAAGAACAACTATTTTCGATTTATTTACAACCTGAAAAGGAGAACGAATTAAATAATAGTTATCATGATAATGTAAATAATAATAATAATAATAATAATAATAATAATAATAATAATAATAATATAAATTTAAATCATGCTCAACAACAACAACAACAACATCATTTGCCACATGGTCAACCACATAATAATAATAATAATAACCAATTTTATCAAATTAAAAATCCAATGGAAGAAATTTATTCATCAAATGGTATTGTTCCAAATCAAGAACCAAATAAAAAAGTTGAATATATGAATGAACCAATTAAACAAAACCATTATAATATAGTGCCTGAATCAATATTTGATGTACCTTTTGGTGTGTCTTCACAAACAATGTTAAATGTTCCATCAACTAACAATGCAAACAACAACAACAACAACAACAACAATAACAATAACAATAATAAAAATATTAATTTTAAACAACCAATTCAACCAAATCAATTAATTCCAATTCCACCACATAGCAATCAAAACAATAATATTTCATTAAATAATAATAATTCAAATTCAAATTCAAATCCAAATAATAATAATAATAATTCAAATAATATTAGTACACAAATTAATAATTTAAATAATAATATAAATAATCAAAATAATCAATTAAATGGTTCAAATAATGGAAAGAAAAAAGAAGAAGATAAATCTATTAAAAAGAGAAAATTTATAAGTTCAACACCTGTAAAAGGTGAAAATGGTGGTACAACTTTAATTCCAACAACTGATGGTGGCTTTAATATGGATGAAGAAAGACATCAAAAAAGACAAAGAAGATTAGTTAAAAATAGAGAAGCTGCTCAATTATTTAGACAAAGACAAAAAGCCTACATTCAAGATCTTGAAAAAAAGGTTTCAGATTTAACTGGTACAAATAGTGAATTTAGAGCACGTGTCGAATTATTAAACTCTGAGAATAAATTAATTCGTGAACAACTTTTATATCTTAGAAATTTCGTTACCCAAGCCGTATCCTTCTCTTTCCCTAAAGGTGGTAGTAATGGTACAAACTCACCATCAGGTGTTGCTGATCAATTTTTAAATAGTATATTACCACCAGGTTTAAATTCACCATTACCACAAGGAATACTTCCTGCTGGTATGAATTTACAAAATCCAATGATTATGAGTGCTATTGCTGAAGCCGCTTCAAAGAATTCTACCTTTAGACAAAATATTCAAGGTAATCTATTAGGTACTCCAATCCCTTCTCCTCAATCTTCTTTAACAAGTAATTCTGGTAATAATAGTCCAAATAAACCATTAAATAATAATAATAATAATAACAATATTAACAATAATAATAATAATAATCCATCTTCACCAAATAATAATCTTAATAATAATAATAATATCTCTCCAAATTCTTCAACATCTCATCAAGTTCCTTATTTACCACAAAATACTCCACCACAACAATCAACTCCAAATCAAAGATAATTATATTAAAATAAATATTATATATATTACTCAATTATTATTACTTGTATAAATTCGAAAAAAAATAAAAAATAAAAAATAAAAATGTTTAAAAAAGTTTAAAATAATATTTATATATTTAAATTAATGTTTATATTTATTTATTTATTTTTTTTTTTTTTTTTTTTTTTTTTTTTTAATTTTTTTTTTTTAGTATAATTATATTTAATTATTTATTACCATTATTATTATTATTTATTATTTATTATTATTACTTATTTTTTTTTTTTATTTTATTAATTTTTTTTTTTTTTATATTTTATAAAGTTGAATCTAAATGTGATCTTATATGTGAATAAAGTTCCATATGTTGTCTTTGTTGATTATTTAAAAGTGGGAAACCTTGTAAACGATAGAGATTGAATCTAGTTTGATTTTTAGCGGCTTGAGAAGGTACAAAGGATTGTGGTTGTGGAGCTTTATAGTTATCAGTTCTAACAGAGACGAAATTTGGATCAGCTAAACTTGCTTCATGTAATAATTCTTTGAATAATCTCTTAACTTCATATTTATTTTCTGGAAGTGTTTTGTGATTGTTGGCGACCAAAGTGAGTACTTTCTTTTGTGGGTCATAACGATTAGCGGTTAATTGAGCTAATCTATCTTGAACGGTCTTTGATAAATTGAAAGCAGAGATGTTAACTTTTAATACGGCTTTTCTATTGACCCAACTATCTTCAATAGTTTGATCGGTGGTATTGTGAGAGCTAATGAATTCGAATGGATAAGTTTTGATGTGTTGTCTTGGATACCAAGTTTGACGACGTTCAAGTGAGGTGATATCTTTATCACTGATTTTTTCAGGTCTAAACCATTCTTGATTCTTACCTTGTTGAAGGTAATAATAGAGATCAGTTTGTTCGAATATTTTTGGTTGTTGGTCAAAACTTGGACTTAAATCTTTAAATTCTTCATCTTCTTCATCGGCTAATTCTTCGACTAATATATCTGGTTCATCCTCACCAGGTACACGTTCACCTTCACTTTGTACATTATCCATTGGTAATTTATTTGGTTGATTATTTAATCTGTAATTTAACATATTGAATGGTTTACCCATTAACCAGCCATCATTATTATCAATTCCATCCTTTTCAATAGGTTTGGTTATCTTTTTAGTAGATGTTGGTACAGAGATAACACCTTCATCTTTAATTTGTGGTCTAAGATTAATGTAAAGACGTCTTTCATCATAAATTTCATCATGAACTTCATCACTTCTTTCAATTACTCTTTGTTTGTTATCACCTTCATCTTCTTCATCTTCATCTTCTTCTTCTTCATTTTCATCTTTTATGAGTTCTTCTTCAATTACTTCTTCAACGACACTACCATCTTTATTCTTTGTAATTGACATTTTCTCTCTAAACTCTTTAATGAGTGGATCATAAGTTTCAATATATTCACGAGTTATTGGCATATCAGTTGAATCATTTGGATTTTGATCAATGATTTCCTTTACGAAATCAGGGAAAGCATCTGGATTTGATTCAACCAATTCCTTTGAGACTGGCATATCATCAGTATTATGTTTCAAAACTTTCTCTTGTTTCAAAAGACCAGTTTCAGTGAGTTGATGAGTTAAAACTCTAACAAGATCAGTATCTTTGAGTGGCATTTTAAAGATGACATCTCTATCGACCAAATCACTAAAGGTGGTATCATATTCAAAGTACATAGATTCTGGAATTGCAACGTCACCATTTGCTTCTCTAATGGTGTTTTTATCGTGTTCAATGATATCCTTATCAAAGAGATTATTGGTTTTGTAAGCTTCATAGATTTGATCCAATACTTCGGTTGCAGTTTTTTCATTGACTTCTTGGTTGATGTATTTATTGGCGATCATATTCAATGATTCCTCTTCATTCTTTCTAATCTTTGCAGAGAGTGCTTTAAGATCTGGTAAGGTTGATGGTAATGGTCTAACAATATCTTCATCCAATTCACCCTCTCTTTCATCAAGTGGTAATTCTTCTTGGTTTTCATGGAATGCATCGATAGCGTCCATTCTACCATCAATTTCATCGAGTTCCTCTTGATAGTCGAAATTAATGTTAAACAATGATTCTGCGATTTGTCTAACACTGTCTTTATTGCTATTTCTGATTGGTGGTAATTTTCCTTTTTCAGCGAATCTTTCTAAGAATTTTGGAGGCTTTGTTACAGACTCTTCAACTACAGTTGTTACAGACTCTTCAACTGCAATTGGAACAGACTCTTCAGTGATAAGAGATTCAACATTTTCAATTGCGACATCATCATCTTTAATCAAATCCTCTTGTTCTTGTTCTTCAGCTTCAATTTTATCAGATAAAAGGAATCTACCATTCTTATCAAAGAAATCTTTGTTAATTGCAAATGGATCTTCAATATCTGGAACTGGTTCAGATTCTTCAACTTCTTGAGATGGTTCTTCTTCATTGGTGGTTGCAACAACCTTTTCATCATCGACTAAATCATCTTCATGTTCTTCACGGACCTCTTCATCATGTGGAAGAAGATCAATGATCTCATCTTCGGTTGATGGTCTAGTACCAGCTTTCAATGACATTTCACCAACTGTCAATAAATTTGTAGCATCTCTTGAATTGGCAACTGATGGTGCATTCATTTGTTGATAGAATTTATAGTTGTCGATTTTATCTTGTTTTGTATTATCCTCCAAAATGTGAATTCTATTCTTGGCCTCTTGATATTGTTCTAAACGTGTTGCGGCCATTCTAACGATTTCCAATTCCTTAAGTTCATCGATTGTGAATTTTTTAATCTCCTCTGGTGTTGGTAATTCTGGTAATGTACACTCATAAGTCTCCAAGTATCTATCGGCCTTGAGCTCAAGTATCAATTGAGATTGAAGAAGTTTTGATAATTTTTTACCCTCTTCAGTGCCTTGATCGTTGGCTTTTTTGATTGCTCTCAATTTCTCTGCAACCAAAAGACTGGCAATCTCTTCAGGATCACGATAAGTATCGACTTGAACGAGTTGATCAATGAGATTCACCATTGATGAATAGGATGCTGGATTTGCGAAATCAAATGGTACAATTGATAATTGATTAATGTAATCCTCGGTAATCTCTGTTTGATAACCTAAATCATTATATTCATCCATCATATGTAATCTGGAAAGATTATGTGGATCTGTAATCTCTGATCTCTCCAAAATTCTTTGCCATGCATCCTCTTCATCTGAACCTGCCAATATTGTTTTTCCTCTAAAATCTAATGCATTTCTAACTTGAACAATATCACGATAATGTTTCTCCAAACCACTCAATTTATATTCTTTTCTCTCTTTTTCAATTCTCTTTTTAATTAATCTTTCTTCTGCTCTCTTTGTTCTATATAATAAATTTGATTGATTTATAACTTCATTATATGCACTAACTAATGGTTTTTCAAATCTATATATAAATATAAAATTATTAATAATTAATATATTATATATATTAAATAATAATAATAATAATAATAACTTACTCTTCTTTAAATTTATTTAATTCATTTGCAATATGATCAGATTTAATTTGTGAATAATTATCATAAATGACTTTTTGAGTTTTAAATAATGAACCAGGTAATTCTTTTTGTTCTTTTTCTTTTTGTTTTTGTAATAATGATTTTGTGGTGAGATTCATTTCGAAAGCATCATTAATGTTAAAATGTTCACGTGAAAATAATTCAAATGTTTCTGGATTATCACTATATCTCATTAACTTTAAATCTTTCATTGTGAGACTTGCGAGCATTTTATCGAAATCTTGAGTTCTTTGATCGACAACTGCTTTCTTTTGTGAATGTTTTCTATGATCAACAACAACATCACCATCATCTACAAATTCTGAAAAGATCTCTCTTGATTGTTTCTTTTTTTTAATTATTGGTTTTGGTGTTTCTTGTCCTTGTTCTGGTGGTGGTGGTTGAGTTGATGATGTCTCTGAACAATAATTTCTAATAACAACATTTGTTGTTGTTCTTATTGTTGCTAATCGAATTTGATTCGATTTTTTAATTGATGAACCAATTCTATACATTTTTTTTTTTTTTCTCTCTCTTTTTTTTTTTTTTTTTTTTTTTTTATAATTTATTTACAATATTTGATGTAAATAAAATGTATAATATACACACACACCTCAAACACAAATATATATATTTTTAAAAATAGATTAAATAAATGTTGTTTTCCAACAATTTGTGTGTTGAGCGAGCGAGTATTGAAAAAGAAAAATGTGATCAAATGAAAAAAAAAAAAAAAAAATGAAAAAAAGAAAATAAAAATTGAAAAAAAACGAAAAAAAAAAAAAAAATTTTATTTTTTATTTTTTTTTTTTATTTTATTTCATTCGAATTTCAATTTATTTTTTTTATTTTATTATTTTCATTATTATTTTTTTTTTTATTTTTTTGATCATTTTTTTTATAATTTCATTGTTATTATCTTTTTATTTTATTTTATTTTATTTTTTTATTTTTTTATTTTTTTAAATCAATTTTATTTTTTTTTTTTTGACTAATTTTATTTTCATTACATATTTTTGTTTATTTATTATTATTACTTTATTATTATTATTTTATTATTTATTGTTTTATATTTATAAAAATAAGTAAATTAACAGATTTTTTTACCTTTATGAAAATAATAACACTAAAAAAAAAAATATATATAAAAATGTAAATAAAATGCGAACTTTTTATTTAAATTAAAAACTATTTTGGTAAATTCTTTCAATTATTTTTATTTTTTATTTTTTATTTTTTATTTTTTTTTTTTTTTTCACTTAAAAAGAAATGTAGCCAGCACTAATTTGGTCTCTTTTAATTTTGTTATCAATATTATCTTTGTAAAACTTTTCATTATCTGACACATAAACGTATAATTCACGGTTGTCAAATAATTTACGTTGAGCTGGTGTAATTTCAATCTTGAAATCCTCACTCCTATTAAAATAATTATGAATATTAATAAATAATTTTTTATTTATTTTTATTTATTTAATTAATTATTTATTTATTTGTTTATTTATTTATTTTTTTTATTTATTTATTTTAAAATAATTTTAAAATACATACCAAATACCCAATGTCTTTGCACTAACGAATGATAATGTGGTGTTGGCATTATTGGCATTCCATTCAATATTAGTGAATATACATTTAGATTTTGAATCTAAAGAAAGAAAACCAGTATTATCTCCGGCCTTTAATTCTACTTGATATGAATATTGTGCACCATTTATTCTAATAGCTCTATCCCTATTTCATAATAATTATTAACAAGTATAATAAAATAAAAATAATTATTTAATAAATATATAAATATATAAATAATAAAAAAAAAAAAAAAAAAAACTTACCATGACTTTTTCTCTACAACCAAATATAATGTAAAGCCTGTTGGTGAGCCACCTTTTCTTTTACGATCATCAATTACCATATTAGCTGGGACTTTTTGAACAGAACTTGCGTGTAACTTTTCATAGTATTGCAAGTAGAGAAGTGAAGCATCGCCAGTATATACACTCATTTTTTTATTATTTGTTTTTTTTTTAATGTTTATAGTTTTTAAAAAAATTTTTATTTTTTTTTTTTGATTTGGTAATTTTAAATAGATTTTAAAATAAAAAAAAAAAAAAAAAAAAAAAAAAAAATTTAAATAAATTATAAACTTTGACACAAAAGAATCTCGTTAAACCTCTGGCAAATCCGGGATTTTTTTTTTTAGGTCGATTGCTTTTTTTTTTTTAAAATTTTATTTGTTTTGATTTAAATTAGATTTTTAAAAAAACTAAAGATGCAAATGTCATATTTTTCATTTTTTTTTTTTTTTTTTCACTTCTTTAAAAAAAACTAATCAAAGAATTTGTGATTTAACAGTCATAATTTCTTAAAAAATGATGAATATTCTAGATTTTTGGGCAAATCCGTTAGGATTTTCTGATTTCCCAATCGTTAATACTACACCAATAAATTATTTTCAAACTATTGATTATTATTTTTTTTTTTTTTTTTTTTATACTTAATATTTTTATTATTTTTTTTATCGTCTATTTTTTAATAGTATAAAACAAAATTTTTTTTTTTTTTAAATTATTTTAAAATCATTTTAATTTATTTAAACAATAACAAATAAAATTAAATAAAATGGCCACACCAAATACATTTAAAGATTATTATGCATTTCAATTAAAAATGACTCAATCACTTGCAAATAGTGAAAGACCAGTCATTAACAATTTTCCATTTCTTGGAGAAAAAACAAATTTCACCAAAGAATTTGCTGCAACTTGTTTCCTCGGTGCTGTCGGTTGTATTCCAAATGTAATTATTATTATTATTTATTTTTTTGGTGTTCACAAAAAAAAAAAAAAAAAAAAAAAAAATTTATAAAATATATAAATAATTGCTAATTTAAAATTCTTTTAATAATAAAAAAAGATTGGTGCATTATTATGTAATGTTGTTGGTTTCATTTTTTTCCCACCATCACCAAATTATAATAAAGAACTTTGGGATTCAATTGTTTCATCAGTTTACAATGTTGCCAATGATGTTACATCAACTTTAAATAATGCAAGAGTTAATGGTATGGTTGAATCAATTCAAGGTGATTTTGGTAAATATTATATTGCAAAGAATGCATTTGAAAAGAATAAAAATATTGCTGATATTAATCTCAAGAATAAATATCGTGATGATTATTTAAAGCAATATGACGATTTAGAAGATGAATTATTAAGAAAATTAGCAGTTCTTTTAAATAGTCCAGATCAAACTAAATTCGAAGAAATTAGTGCTTTCACAATTTTAGCAAGTAAGTTATTATTTAAATTTTATTAAAAAAAAAAAAAAAAAAAAAATTTATTTTACTAATTAAATAATATTATTAGCAACTCATCTTTTTGTTTTAAAGGATGGTATTAAAAATGGAAAAACAATGGGAATGACTGATGCAAAAATTCAAAGTTATGCTTTAATTTATAATTCAAAATTACCAATCTATTTTGCACACACTAGATCAGCTTATAATGCAGGTGTTAAAGTCATTCAGAGTTTACCAAATTTAGATAACCAAACTAAATACAAACGTTATGTAAGTTTTTATTTATTTTAATTTTTATTTTTTATTATAAAAAAAAAAAATTTATTAATTCTTTTAATTTATTTTTTTATTTCTGTAGTTAAATTATCGTAATTATTGTGCACAATTTGTATTTGATTATGTTGAAACATGGAGTTGTCTTGATGATATTTATCCAAATGGTGTTTACCGTGAGAATGTTCGTTATTTATGGGACTATGCAGGTGTGCCAATCGATGAAACAAAACCAATGGCAGAATTTGATAGTAATCCAGGTGATTCATATTATCAACCATCAATTGCTGCAATGGATAAATGGATGGTAGATACAGGTATGGAAAGATATAAAGGTGAATTGAAAACTGTTGATGCTACTTTTGGACAATTCTTCTTCATCAATGTTCAACCAAGTTTCCTTGATGAAACTAAACCAGGTTTAACTCGTCCAGAAGCAGTAGTTGGTGGTAATAATTCAAATAAAGTACCAACTAAAAAAGCAACAATTCCATCTGGATGTGCAATTACTGGTTACACTGTTTCAAGTGATGTTTTACCAAGAAATCTTTCAATAATTCCAAATGTTGCTAATAATTTTGTTTCATTCACTCCACATAAATCATGGGCAATTCAAAGAAGATCTAAACTTTTCTCATTCTTGGCAATGGACGAATGTGTTGAATACTCTGAAGTTAAAGATAAAACCTATAGAGCTCATAAACTTTCAACTGTAACTGGTAAAGGCAACAATAGACAAATTCATACTTATGAACACTTTGAACAATTCAATCCAGGTTATGATGGATTTTTAGATTCTTTATTCTTTGGTTTCCAACCATGCAATTTATTCAATGATAATCATTTATTTGGTAATCAAGCAACAATGATAAATTCTCAAAAAACCAATGGTATTCCAGTCGATGGTGTATCACTTGCTAGAGATCATGTTCTTCCAACAGTTCATAGTATTTTGGTTACAAAAACTAAATCCTTACCATTCAAATTCAAATACTATGACGCTAAACCAGTCACTACCTCCTATGTATTCGGTATTAGATATCATTCAACCACTCCAGTTGATATTTCAATTCGTAATGCTGATGGTGTAACCCAACAATTGGCAATGACTTTGAAACCATGTACTTCTGATGGTAAAGGAACAAATGAATATAAAACTCAATTGGCCACTGCTGTTAACCTCACTGATCCTCGTTTAACAATTGTCGCTGTTAATAATAATGTTTACATTCACTCAATCGTTTTAATCCCATCAATCCCTTTAAAAAAATAAACTAATCTAAACTTCTTAAAATAATATATTAATATTTATAATAATCCAAAAATAAATTAAAAAAAAAAAAAATATCAACAAAATAATTTACCAATACTTTTTTTACTTTTCTTATCTATTATCTAACCATTTTTAAAAAATAGATAATAAGAGATAATTATTAACTTTAAATTATTTTTAAAAAAAAAATTATTTATATCTCATTAATATTTTTTTTTTTTTTTTTTTTTTTTTTTTGTATTAAATGTAAGGTTGTATTAAAATTTATATATGTAATGTAATTTTTTTTTTAAAAATAAAAAAAAAAATTGCATCTATTTTAATTATTTTTTATTCATTTTTGGTTATTTTTAAAATTTTTAATCCTTTTCTGTTTTTTTTTTTTTTTTTTTTATAAAAAAAAATTCCAAATACAATAGATATAGATAATTGATCACTCCAATCGATTAAAAAAAATTTTTTTTCATTATAAATTTTTTTTAAAAATTGACATATAGAGCCAATTATATACCTTTTAGATATCTGAAATAATAGTTTTTTTTTTTTTTTTTTTTTTTTTTTTTTTTTTTTTTTTTTTTTTTTTTTTTTTTTTTTTTTTTTTTTTTTTTTTTTTTTCGCTTAAAATCATCAAATCTATTTTTTTATTTTTTTATTTTTAATCAAATAATTTTTATAAAATGTTCAAAAAAATTATCACATCAACTTTGGTAAGGTCCTCTCAATATGGTAAATTTTTAAATGATAATAATTTTCAAGTTAGGAATATTAATACAAATGTTTTAAGTTTTTCTCAACCATTAATATTCAAAAAAGAAACCCCAACATTTTTCACACCCAAAACTTTAATTAGTAATAATAATAATTCATTCAAATTTGGCAATAAATTAAATTATTCAACTGAATATAATAAAAACAAACCAACTGATACAATATTAAAAGATTCAATATTTGAAAAAGAAAATAGAAAAGGAAATGAAAAATCATTTTATTCTGGTTTGTATTTTTAAACGTAAAAAAAAAAAATAATAATAAACTAATTTAATATATATATTTTTTTTATATAAATTTAGGAAAATTTAACTATTTTTTTAGTAATGCAACAATTCCAACAATTGTTTTAATTGTTGCATTTTATTACTTTAGTAATAGTGCTATTGAAAATATTAAAGAAAGTAACTCTAAATTATATAATGATATTACAAATCTAATAAATGAATCAAATAAAACTTTTAAAGAATTATTAAGAGAAATGCGTGAAAAGAATCAATTAATAATAGAACAAAACAATCATCAAATATTAATTCAAAATAATAGAGTACTAGTTTCAATAGTTTTAACATTTTTATCTTTAATTTTTTTCATTATTGATTATAAAAAGAAATATATGTAGAAACCACCACCACTCACTTTTATATTTGTATATATTAAAAAAAAAAAAAAAAGCAAATAATAAAAATATGTAGGATATATATAAAATATGTTATTATACAATTTATTGGTTAATTGTTTAAGA
>NC_007089.4:2184260-2191760 GCF_000004695.1 Dictyostelium discoideum AX4 | reverse complement strand
TTTTTTAAAAAAAAAAAAAAAAAAAAAAAAAAAAAAAAAAAAAAAAAATATTAATAATAATAATAATAATAATAATAATAATAATAATAATAATAATAATAATAATAATAATAATAATAATAATAATAATAATAATAATATTAACATTTATAATTAATTTATTTATTTAAAGTTAAATGAATTAGAAGTTATATTAAATAAAATGAAATTTGATAGAAGAATGTTAGGTTGCCCATTAGGATATACACCAAGAATTTTAGGAGAATGGATTGGAAAAGATAAGAATATTGAAATACCATTACCACCAAAGAATTTACAAGAATCTGATATTTGGATATCAATGGAACGTACAGAATCAGGTGACCCCTATTTACGTAAAATCTATTGTAATGAATATAAAATTCAAACATCTTCTCAATTAGTAATGTATGATGATACACCACCTTATTATTATACGTCAATACCAATTAAATTTGAATCAATGTTATCTTTAGTTTCAAAAGGTAATAAATCATCATTATCCTCTTCAAATTCTTCAAAAATTACAAAAACAAATAATTCTGTATTTGCACCATCATCATCATCATCATCCTCCTCCTCATCACCAAATGATCCACCATCACCAAATTCATCTAAAAAACAAATTGGATCAGAGTTAGAATCAACATTTAAACAAATTAATTGTTCATATGATATTAAAACTATACTTCAAGAGACAATTCAAAAACATTTTCAATTTAAATTATTAAGACAACAAAAATTAGAAGAATTACAAAGACAAGAACAAGAACAAAAACTAGCACAAAGACAACAACAACAACAACAGCAATCAAGAGATAATCAAACAAAAGATTCAGATACTGATACAGAACCACAATCATTCTTTTCAAAAACTTTATTCACGCTTAGATTTAGAAAGAATAATAATAATAATAGTAATAATAATAATAATAATAATAATAATAATAATAATAATAATAATAATAAT
Organism: Dictyostelium discoideum AX4; assembly: GCF_000004695.1. Classification (NCBI taxonomy): domain Eukaryota; phylum Evosea; class Eumycetozoa; order Dictyosteliales; family Dictyosteliaceae; genus Dictyostelium; species Dictyostelium discoideum. The sequence goes on along the minus strand of NC_007089.4, from coordinate 2,190,772 downwards.
AATAATAATAATAATAATAATAATAATAATAAAAAATTAGAACAAGATAATAAAATGAAAACTTCACCGCCCATATCAACTACTAATAATATATCACCAAGTAAAAGTAACGCAAATAATAATATTAATAATAATAATAATAATAATAATAATAATAATAATAATAATAATAATAATAGTAATAATAGAAACCAAGAAAAGAAAACTATTAAAGATATTTTATATAGACCAATTTATTTTTTCATTTGGTTCGTTCAAATATTTTCAAGGTTATTAGAAAGAATTTTATATATATCAACACCATTTATTTATAGTGGTTGTAAATTAAAAGATATAACCACATTTGGTACACATTTAGATAATAGAATATTTCAAGTAAAACAACTATCAAAACAATGGGAATCATTAAAAAAGAAAACTTATTGGATTAATAATAATGATGATAGATCATCTTATATCGAGTAAGTTTTTTTTTTTATCATTATTATTGTCATCATTATTATTATTATTATTATTATTATTATTATTATTATTATTATTATTATTATTATTATTATTATTATTATTATTATTATTATTATTATTATTATTATTATTATTATTATTATTATTATTATTATTATTACTTATTCTTTATTAATTTTTTTATTTTTATTTTTTATTTTTTTTTATTAGATTTCATAATAGCGCATGGTTAATATTTAATGATATATTATTAGGTATAGGTGCAGGATTATTATTAAACTTTTTTAGTGGTCATGTACTTGATTTAATTGGTAAATTAAACTTTTTCTTAAATAACGATATGTTAAAGTCTTTAATATTATGGTTAATGGGTTGGCCAGGTGGTTTCAAATTAAATGAAAATTTAGATAAATTCTTTGGTAGATTAATTTTATATTATATTGATAAATGGAATTGTAAGTTTATTATTTATTTACTTGATTTATTATTAATTATTAATTAATAATTAACTAATTTATTATTATTTTTTTTATTTATTATTATTATTATTAGTAATTACAACAACTATATCACCACATGGAGAACTATTTTTACAAATTGTTTGTCTAAGTGGTATAATGGGATTATCATTTTTAATTAGTGTTGTAATTGATTTATTTTATATATTCACATTACATATATCAGTGTTTTATAGTGTTTCAGCAAGATTTTATTTACTTCAAATGTTATTATTGAAATCATTATGGAATTTATTTAGAGGTGTCAAATTTAATCCCTTAAGAAAGAGAACCGATCATTGTGATTTCGATGTTTATCAATTACTATTGGGTACACTATTATTCACTTTAATCTTTTTCTTATTCCCAACAACTGCAATCTATTATTTCTTTTTCGCCGTATTCAAATCTGGCGTAAGTTTGGTTATGGCCATCTTTGCTTTATTATTACACTTTTTAAATACCTTCCCATTATTTAATTTAGTGGTCTTCTTTATTGATAGTAGGTATTTACCAGGTGGTGTTATCTTTGATTTTAAGAAAAAAGATATGGTTACAATTCAAAATAATTTTAATATATCCGATCAACATGATCAATTACAAGATCATTCACAATTAATTCAACAAAGTGATCAAGATGAACAACAACAATCACAACAACAACAACAACAACAACAACAACAACAACAACAACAACAACAACAACAACAACAACAACAACAACAACAACAACAACAACAACAACAACAACAACAACAACAACAACAACAACAACAACAACAACAACAACAATTACATAATATAAATTCACCAATATTACCAACATGTAATAATAGTATTAATAATAACAATAATAGTAATATTAATAATAATAATAATAATAATAGTTTATCATCACCACCAATTATACAACATGTTAGAAATTTAAGTGGAACATTAATATCAAATTCAAATGGTCTAAACTCTTCAACCAATTCACATAAAAGAAATTTAAGTCAATCATCGGCATCACCAATACCAAGAATTTCGACCCAATTAGAAATTACCTATTTCTCAATTAAAATTAAACCTGCAAATTTATCAACTTTCTTTTTACCAACTATTCAATTAATTCAAAATACTGTTTCAACTTATCATCCATTGAAATTATCAAAATGTTTCTTTATGGGAAAACCTTTAAATAAGATTTAATTATTTATTTTTTAAAACAAAAATAAAAAAAATAAAAATAAAAAAAGAAGTAATAAAAAAAAAATAAAAAATAATATTAAAACGAAATATTTAAAACAAAAACAAAAAAGTTTATTAGTTCTATTACTGAATTTTTCTTTTCTCAACTAATTAATTTATTATTTTTTTTTTATTTTTTTTTATAAATTACTTTAATCCTTTTAAAACCATTTATTTTTTTTAATTTCTTAAAAGTGATAATAAAATAAAAAAGTGACAATAAAAAAAAAGTAATAAAAAAAAAAAAACCTCAACGTTTATAAAAAAAAAAAACCTCAATGATTTATTTAAATAAATAAAAATGGTTTTCAAATTTTATTTTTATATAAATATTTTTTATTTTATTTTAAATTTCTTCAACTAAATCATAATAATAAATTGATTTATTTTGTTGAATTGAATATAATAATTTATTATTTGATTCTTTTGAAAATTGATTTGCAGAGATTTGAATGCTAATGAGTGATTGATTAGTTTGAATTGCTTGAATTAAAGGTGGGATAACAGTATCGTCGAGTTTATTTGTAGAGATATTTAACTTCAAAATTTGACTATTTGAAATTGCAGAACATAATGAAGTGGCAACATCAGGTTCAATAGAATTATTAGAGATATCTAAAGTTTGTAAATTAGATTGTGGTAATACATTTAAGATTGAGGAGGCACCTTGAGATGATAATTGATTATTTGTAAGGATAAGTTCAGAGAGATTTGATTTTGTTAAATGTTGAGCAATGATATTACCACCATCAGAACCCAAAAGATTATTAGTTAAATCCAAAGTTTGTAAGGATTTATTAGTGGAAGTGGATAAAGATTTGAATAAATCTTCAACACCGTCAATAGTTAATTGATTATGAACTAAGGAGAGTGAAGTAATGGTTGAATTTGATTCAAGAGTTTTAGCTAATTCTGAAACGGTATCTTTTGAGAAAGTATTATTATTTAAGATTAAAGTTGAAATTGATTTATTGTCAACTAAAGATTTTGCCAATTCGACACCACCTTCATTTGTAATTTTACAATTTGTTAAATCTAATGTTTGGATGGTATTATTAACACGTAATGAATCAGCCAATGCTTTATGACCTACCAAACCAGAGGCAACTCTACTGAGATCCAATGAAAGAATTGATTTATTTTGTTTGAATGATTCAGAGAGACAAACTAAACCTTCATCACCGAAATTATTAAAACTAAGATCCAATTGGATGATGGTTGAATTGGTTTTAAATGATTCAGAGAGGGCTTTAATTGCTTTCACACCCAATTTATTCCAATTTAATCTGACGACTTTAATATTTTTATTATTCTTTAACACATCGGCCATTGCTAAACCACCATCATCACCTAATTCATTCTTACCAAACTCTAACTTTGTTAAAACTTTTGAAGATTTTAACATTTTTGCCAAGGCAATACCACCTTTTGAACCAATTTCATTATCATTCAATGCCAATTCAATGAAACCAATGTTTGAACGTAAAATATCGGCCAATGGTAATGAACATTCATCACGTAATTGATTTGAATTTAATATTAAATATTTAATGGATTTATTGATTTTTAAAGCTTCAACAACTGGTCCAGCACCACGAAGACCTAATTGATTACTTGAGAGATCTAAATGTACCAAAGTATTATTAACTTTTAATGCATCGGCAATTGCATTACCACCATTTGCACCCAATAAATTTAAACCTAAATCTAAATGAGTAATCGATTGATTCTTTTTCATTGCATTTGCAATTGATGTACCACCCTTTTGCATTAATCTATTGTTGTAAAGATTTAAATAGGTTAAAGTTTTATTGGACTTTAATGCTTCGGCTAATCTATCAATTACATAATTGGTTGATGAATTATTTCTTAAATCAATAGTTGTCAAAGATTTAATCTTGTCAATATATTCACTAACTTTACCAACTCTCATCACTAATTTATTAAATTTATATGGTTCTGATGTTGTACTTGGAAATTGTGATAATATACCATCTTCACTGTATTCAATTAATGGTTCAGCTGGTTGACTGGTTGCAATGGTCATTTCATTCCATGCTGTTGGTAAAATTTGGGTTGTCCATAATTTACATACTAATGTATAATTTACAAACCAATAACTTGAGCTATTAATTTTATTTACAAATCCAAATAATTTAATTAAAACTGGTATTGGTAATTCATTGATATTTGTCATCATTTTTATTATTTAAAGTATTTATATAAAAATAAATAAAAAAATAAAATAAAAAAATAATATGGCAAAAAAAAAAAAAAAAAAAAAAAAAAAACAGGGTTTTTCAAAAAAAAAAGTGGCTTTTTTTCAAATAATTGTTTTGTTGAATGAAAATAATAATTTTAAAATGATCTCAAAAATTTTTATTTTTATTTTTTTTTTTAATTTTTTTTAGTTTTTATGATATTTTATGGAAAGTCATTTTTTAAAATTCAAAGAATAGTTTTTTATTTTTTTTTTGATGAACATTTTTATTTTTACTTTTGCATATTTTTATTTTTATCTTTTTATTTTCATTTTTTTTTTTTTTTTTTTTTTTTTAAAAAAAGTTTTTATGAGAAATTGAACTTAACCATTTATGTATAAATAAACCAATTACTTGAATCGTATAAGTTATCGATAAAAAAAAAAAAAATAAAAAAATAAAAAAAAAAAAAAAAAAAACCGATAAAACAATTAAAACTTTAAGATTTGTTAAATTAAATATAAATTTATTAATAAATTAAGGTTGATCTTTTGAGGCAAAAGTTAGTTTAGAAATAAAAAAATAAAATAAAAAAATAAATGTAAACAAAATAAATGTACTCTATTTTTTTTTTTTTTTTTTTTTATTTATTTTATTTTTTTTTTATTTTTTTTTTTTTTTTGATATATTATATATTTATATATAAATATTTATTATTTTTTTTGATTTAAAGTAATATCATCTTTAATGAATTTAATTGATTTCTTTGGATTATTTTGCCATATTATACTTTCTAATTCAGATTTTAGAGAATTATTTTGTTGTGTTAAATTTAAATTTATATTTGCATATTGAGCCAATTGTTGTTTTTGATTTTGATAATCTTTTTCCATTTGAATATATTTTGATTCTAAAAAACGAGTATGTTCTTGTTGAGACAATTCACGATCAGCAACATCTCTAAGATGGTTAATTGTTTGATTCTTTTCCTCTTCATGTTTATCTTTTGTATAATGTAATTCTTGTTTTGATAGAGCTAAATCATCTTCTAAATTTGAAATTCTTTCTTTTAATTTATACTTTTTAACGGTCCATCTTGGATCTTTAATTTTCTTTTCAGGTAGTTCATCAGGATTAAAAACTGTTATAACCGATGGTTTAAAACCTGAATCGAATTGTTGTTTAAAGTTTGCCAATTGAGTTTGACTAACTCTGATTTTAAAAGCGGTTGTCATTAAAGTGTCAACATCAATCTTTGTTTTGGTATTATTTCTAAAGTAAGCCATTGCTTGAGAGTTTTCTGAACATTCCATTAGGTCAGCTTCAATGATTTGAAAGATTGCCAATGCCACACTAAAGAATGCTTCTAAACCTTGTAAAAAGATAACATCCAATATTCTAGTTGCCACCTCATCAGAGAAGTGATAAGCAAACACCGTTAGGAACCATGGTGATGTAAATATTGAAATATCCAATTCAATTTCATTCAAATGAGCATGAAGTTTTGGAAATAATAATTCTACAAACTTTTTCAATTGAAATACTCTTAATTGTAAAGCCTTCATACCAACACCATAGAAATCTCTCATTACACCATTAAAAAGTCGAACCAATATATGAAACGCTTCCTCCTCTGAGAGATAAGGTATAATCAAAGCTGCAACGAATGACATACCTTGACAATATCCAATCTCTGGATCAAATAGAGAAATTGCTTTCAATACATTCCTTAATTGTCCTGTATAAATTTCAACCAATTCACTTTCTGTCTCTGGAAATGATCTAATTAAATCAACTTCAATTTGTTCATCATCTTTACATGGGAATTTTATAATACTACGATAAAAACATTTATGTGGTCTATTTGTTGGATGTGAATGTATAATCGATAACCTATTTAAAACTTTTGGTGATTGATTATTATTATTATTATTTTTATTATTATTATTTACAGATAAAATTGAAGGTGACATTATTGATTGTTGATGTTGTAGTGATGGAATACCCAAACTATTATTTAAACCACTACTACTACTTGAACTTTTTTTTAAAGAACCACTATTACCAATTCCATTAGTTATTGGAACACTTCCAGAATCTGATGAAATTGATGAAAATT
>NC_007089.4:2171760-2179260 GCF_000004695.1 Dictyostelium discoideum AX4 | reverse complement strand
GAATGTAATAATATTGGACTTGCCATTGGTAGTGATATAGCTTCACCATTTATATCATCGAAACCTGAATAATCAATACCTGATAATGATAATGCATTCTCAAGTTTTTGTAATAATAATTCGGGTTGTAACTTTTTAAATTGGTCAATTTGTTCATAATTAAAATCTAATACCATTGAATCTGGTGTACTTAATAAATCTGGTAAATTATTATTAATTCCATTTTTTTGTTGATGTTGTTGAAAAAGTAATGGTGATGATAATGATGATGATGATTGTTTATTACTACTACTACTACTACCAGTTGCAATATTTTGAATTTGAAAATATTCTTTTAATAGTGGTATCATTTTTTGATTAAAAGGTGTATGATAAATAAATGAATTCTTAATCTTTGAAATTCTTTCATCATTTTCATTAATGTTTGATTTTGATTTTAAATTTTCAAAATAATCATAATTCTCTAAAAATAATTTCAATTCCTCCATTATGAATTTACAACTTTGATAAGATTGTAAATTTGATAATAATGCTATAACCAATGATGGATTCTCTAAACGTGGTAAAAGTGTTTTACAAATTTGAATTTTTCTCTCTTCATCATTTTCATTTAATGCCATCTCTAATAAATATTTTGATTCCAAATTCTTTAAATCCCATTGCTTACAAACATTTGCAGCAATTAATAATTTACTATCATCGGATGTTGATGATGATGAATTTGCAATAGTTTCAATAAATTTACTTGGTGGCGATTGTAATCTAACTTCCCAAATACCATCAGATTGTGACCAATAACCACAACCCCATATTATACCAGCTGTGCCATTCTCCCATGTTGATTGAGTTTTTATAGTGTTGTTGTTTTTAGTGTTTAATGTTTCTAATTCAGTTGGTAATGAAGTTTTACAAAGAAAAGTAGCACATTTTGTATCATAAAAGTAAGCTTTCTTTTCATTCAATACTACATATGCATTTTGGTGCATAATCATCTTTACAGAATTCTTAACGTTTACCATAGATAAATCTAATACTGCCAATAATTTTACATTTAATTTCTCCTTTTCACCTTGTGATGGTTCACATGAAAATAATTTACCAGTTGGTTCCAAAATTAATAAATCTTGTGTTAATGGATTCTTACAATATGCTAATACTTCTAATATACAATTATCATTAATTGAATTATTACCACTATTATTATTATCATTATCATTATTTTGATTATTATTATTATTATTATTATTTTGATTATTATTATTATTATTATTATTATCTGTAAAATGAATATCACACTGAGTATTATTATTATTATTATTATTATTATTATTAATATTATTTTGTTTTAAAGAAGATTTATCTTTAAAATAAGTTATATTCCAAATTTTATTTCTAAATGACCATAAGAGTATAAATGTTTTTGTAATATACCAAATACCATGTTTTGAAGAGATTGAAACAGTTGTATTAAAAGGTGAAGCAGATGATATACTTGATCTTAATTGAATTTCCCAATCTTTTTTAAGATCATAAGATTCTAAACCAGTGACAACTAAATTCATTGGATACATTTCATCAATGAATTTATCTTTAATTGTTGTTTGAATTTGTTTAGTTTGTAAGTCCAATGATCTATTATAACCATTATTAAAATTTAAAACTCTACAATTCATAGTATTCAATTGTTGATTCATCCAAACTATTGTCATACCTTGTGATGAACCAAATACACCAGCACATTGAATTTGATATTCTTTTTCAATGTTATATATAGTTGTTGTTGTAATTGATTCTCTATTTAGAATTGGTAAATATAATTTTATAATATATTTCCATTTATATTCATTAATATTCCATTCCCAAATATGAATATATCCATCACTTTCAAATACAAAAAATCTTAATGGTGAATTATCATTATTTGTATTATTATTATTATTTTGTTGTTTATTTTTTAATGTATTTAAATTTGTAGTTGATGTTGATGATGATGATGATGATGATGATGATGATGATGATGATGATGATGGAGCAATAAATTTTTCAAAACCAAATTTAATAATAGGTGAATTAAATGAACATGCTAAAATTGGTAATGATTGAGTTGCAGGTGATAATGGTGATTGTAATAATTGTTTAGTTGATAATAATGTTTGAATATTATTTGTAACTGTATCTGATAATTGATGAATTGAAGATGTTGCATCAAATAAACAAATGGATTTACTCATTTGAAAATTGATTGCAATATGGCCTGATACAATTTGCACTGAATTTACTCCCCATTCTTGAAAATCTTTTTTTAGTAATAAATGATTTAATATTGATCTACCTCTAATATATCCATATCTTCTTGAATCAAAATTACTAAAATTAAATTCCATTATTTAATATTGTTTTATTTTTTTTTTTTTTAAAGTATTTATAAAAAAAAAAAAAAATAAAGAATAAAAAAAAATAAAAAAATAAAAAAAAAAATGAAAATTAAAAAGATTTTTCCTTTTTTTTTAAAAAAATTTTTAAAAAAAAAAAAATATTGATAAAAAATTTAAATTCGACACTTTAGGAAAAAAAAAACCCGTTTTACCTTTTTTATTTTTCATAGTAATTTTTTTTTCCACTATCTAAATTCAACAATAATAAAAAAAAAAAAAATAAAAATAAAAAAAGTTTACCAAAGTTTGGAAATAAAAAAAAAAGATATTTTTTTATTTTTATTTTTAATTTTATTATTATTATAATTATTATTATTAATAACGATCATTATTTTTTGGTTTCCAATCAACAACAGGATGAGTATAAGGTGTTGCATCTTCATCTTCTTTATAAAATTTAATAGTTTTATCAGCTTCACAAGTGATTAATCTTGAACCAGTTTTATCGAAAGCCATATCGAAAATGCCAGCTTCACCTTCCAATGAACCAGGTTGAACGATTGATTGAGTTTTTTGAAAACAATAACCAGTTTTCCAATCCCAAAAACTGATTGAACCATTATCACCACCACTAACCAAAACATTATCAGCATTCAATGCCATAGCATTGATGATTGAATTATGACCCGATAGATTCTTTATAAAGGAACCGTCAGGACATTTCCACTGTTTAATATTATCAGCGGCACCAGTGGCGAATGAGTACTCCTTTTCATGAATTACCATTGAACGTACACCTTTTTTATGATTGGTTAGAGTTGCAGCACTTGTACCCGTTGCTAAATCCCAAAGTTTCACCGTGGTATCCATTGAGCCAGAGATAACTTGTGGATCTGCATTTTGAGATTTCAAAGATAGAATTGTTCCTTTGTGACCCTTCATTTCGAATATGTTTGCTCTGGTTCTCATATCCCAAACACGTACACAATTGTCACGACCACCACTAAACAATACATCCAATGTTGGATGAAGTGCAACCGAGTAAACACCTTGCCTATGTCCATAGTAGTTTCTAACTTGTTTGTTGGACTCTAAATCCCAACATAACACCTTATTATCTTCACCCACTGAAAAGAGATAAGGATGTCTCGAACTCACCTCCAATCCTCTAATGGCACTAACATGACCTGTCAAGGTTACCTTTAATTCACCAGATGCTAAATCCCATACCTTTATAGTATTATCTGTACTACCTGTTGCAAACCATTCATTAGATTTATCAACTGCTATTGCTCTAACCCATCCTGTATGACCACTAATTACACGCATTAATTTCCATGGTGGATGCCATTCTGGTTTTGTATAAGTTAATGGTTCATATTGATTTATTAATGTTCTATTATTTATATCATCTGTATTTGTTTTATTATATATTGTAATTTGTGAACTTTTATCATCTTCAATTTTTCTTCTTTTTTCACTTATAAAAAAAAAAAAAAAAAAAAATATTAATATTAAAAAATAATAATTTATATTTATATATATTTATTAACTTATATACATACTCTTGTTTTGGTAAACTTTTTATTATATTATCAATTGATTTATCAATTTCCATTTCTTCAATAGTTGGTTTTGATTCTGTTGAGGTAGTTGTAGGTGTTGAAGTTTGTTTAGCAGTAGCAGCAGGTTTTCTTTGTTGTGGTGCTACCATTGGTAAATCTTTAACTGGTTCATATTCATCTTTAATTTTTGAATATAATTTTATCCTTTTTGATTCATCTTCACCATTATCGTCAATTGATGTTTTATTATTATTTGTATTTGTGGTTGTTGATGTTGTATTATTATTATTATTATTATTATTATTATTATTATTATTATTATTATATAATTTTAATGTATTCAATATTGAAGATTTATAAATTCTATCTATATTTTGTTTTATATTTTGTGATAAAGTAGATTCTCCATTACTATTTTCTTCAGTGGTATCTTTTAATCCTACCATCTGTTGTGGTTTTTTTTGGTTTTTTTTTTTTTTTATACAAAGTTTTCAATAGTCACGTTCCAACTATTTTAATGAAAATAAAAAAAAAAAAAAATTAAAAATAAAAAAAGAAAAAAAAAAGTTGGCAATTCACGAAATTTTTGAAACAAAAAAAAAAAAAAAAAAAAAAAAAAAAAAATATTTTCATTTTTATTTACTTACAACAATGAATTAATTTTATTTATTTATAATATGAATTTAGTATACAAAAATAGGCCACTCAAAAATGAACAAAATCATATAAAATGAATATAGCTATTCTGTTTTTTTTTTTTTTCAAATGCCAAATTCCAACCTTTTTATAAAAAGGTTTTAATGTTGAAATATCCAAAAAAATTAAATTGACCATAAATTAATAGCAAAAAATATCAAAAAAAAGTAATACAAATAGTTTTAATCATTTTTTTCGTTATAACACAATTTGAAATTCAATATTATAATAATAATTATTATTATTATTAAAAAAGTAATTAAAAGAAAAAAAAAATAAAAAAAAAAAATAAAAAAAAAATAAAAAACTTTAACTTTATTTTTAAATTATAATAATTGGTTATTTTTTATAATTTTAATTTAATATTTTATTTTTAATTTTATTTTTAATTTTCATGTTATTTTTTAATTTATTTATTTTAATTAATATAATATTAATAAATTAATCTTCTTTTTTTTTTTTTTTAAGTAAAAAAAATCATCCAATCTCTTTTGATTGTTAAAATTTAATTAATAAATTAGTAAATTAATAAAATTAATAGAGATCATTGAGAGATAGATGAAAATTATTATAAAGACTTTCTGTAATTCATTTGAAATATACTTTTTTTATTATTTTTATTTTGTAAAATGTTCAAATAATGATTTTAAAAATAAAATTTTTTTTTAAAAAAAACCAGGAGTGTGTGTGTGGGTGAGTGAGTGAATGATTATAGTGAAATAAATAGAGATAGGGTAATTGTCGTTAATGTGCTCTCGTGTTTGAACGAGTATGTGAGTGTGTGTGTGAATGTGTGAATGTGGCGTTATTATTATTTTTTTATAATTTTGTTTTATTTTTTTAAAATTTTATTTTCAAGACCCAACATTATACTTAAAATAAATGCTATATTAACCAATTAAAACAATCAAATTAAAAACAAATTATGATAAAATCAATCTTCACAAAAATCAATAGCTTTTTTTTTTTTTCAAAATTTTTTTATTAAAATTATTATAAAATCATATCAAGAATGGAAATCATTGCAAATGTGATTTTTTATCCTAAATGCCAGTAACCTTACTGGATCTATTATTATTACTTCTACTAGTAATTTTTATTAAATAGTAATAGATAATAATTATAAAATTATTAAAAGATTAAATTTTAAAATAAAATATAATAAAAAATAAAAAATAAAAAATAAAAAATTAAAAAATAAAAATAAGTGAGAGAGTGTGTGCGTGTGTGTATTATTTATTTTATCATTTAATTATTTTATTTTTATTTTTATTTTTATTTTTTTTTCCTTTTTTCAATAATTGTTTATTTTGTTTTTATGGTGAGTGATCAGTATTTGTTTGATTTGATATTGACCATATATAGATAGAAATCACCTCAACCATATTTTATTTTAATTTTATTATTTTTTTTTTTTTTTTTTTTTTTTTTTTTTTTTTTTTTTTTTTTTTTTTTTTTTAATACATGTAATTCCACATCATTAAAAACTTTTTAAATAGACTAAAAAAAAATAAAAATCTAATCAAAACCAAATCAATTAATCATAATTACTCCCTTTTTATATTATCTATATTTATATTTTTATTTATTTTTTTATTTATTTATTTATTTATTTATTTATTTATTTATTTTAAATTTAATTTATTTTAATTTACTTATTTATTTTAATTGTTTTAATAATTCATATAAAAATCAAATAATTTTTTTTTTTATTTTAAAAAAAAAAAAATATCTTTATCAATTTATTAAAAAAAAAAAAACAAACAAAAAAAAAAAAAAAACCTTTTTTCTTATTTCTTGTACAAACAATCTATATTTTAATTATAAAATATATTTTATTTATTATTTATTTAAAAAAAAAAAAAAAAAAAAAAAAAATCTCGAATTAAAATAAAACAAAAAAAATAGGAAAATGAATTTAGACAATAATCAAAGTTTAGTAATTATTCCATGTAATCATGATTATTTAAACAATAACAATAATAACAATAACAATAGTAATAATAATAATGGTCAATCAAAATGTAATGATATAAATGGGTATGTTAATTTTAATTTCTTCTTTTTTAGTTAGAAAATGAAAAAAAAAAAAAAAAAAAAAAAAAAAAATCCAAATTAAAAACTAATTAATAATTTTTTTTTTTCCTTTTTTTTTTCCTTTTTTAGTTTCTGTGATACTTGTTCTATTGATTTTATGAATCAGTTCAATTATAATGACGAAAATGAATATTTTATTGACGATGATGAAAATCAAGAATTATTTAAAATGTTTGGAAATTTTAATAACCAAGAAGAAATTTATGCATGTCCATATTTAAACTGTTTAAGTGAAGGTTATGATGAACATGAATTGGCATTACATTTATTAGAATGTCATCAAGAACAATTATTAAAAAGTATTTATATTGTATGTCCATTATGCACAAACGAAAGACATGATGGTAATTTTATTAACCATATCAAGAAATATCATATCAACAAATAAATTTTATTTTTTTAAATTAAAATGGTAAAAATAAAAAATAAAAAAAACTGAAAAAAAATAAAATAAAACTAAATAAATAAATTAAAACTTTATTTTTAAAATAAAAAAAAAGAAATTAAAAATTAAATGTATTTTTTTTTTTTTTTTTTTCTGAATAATTATTTTTTATTTTTTATTTTTTATTTTAGAAATAATTATTAATGATAAATTGTAATTCCATTACCATGACCAGTTGAAGTTGGATTAGATGGTGTTGATTGACCACTAGTGAAACCAGCATCTTTTGAGTATGTGTATGATTCTACAGGATTCTTTGTTTGAACATTTGAATTATTACCTTGACCAGTTGTTGAGGTTGGGTTTGATTGTGCTGATGATT